>NC_083719.1:105015392-105318422 GCF_028564815.1 Eubalaena glacialis
TTTCAATGAAGACAGACACCCACCTTTTGCTTTTAGATTAAAAACTAAAATTTATTCCAGGTTTGAGAAGAATAAATAAAATTATGATACATTTGAGGCCTGGCCAGCCACATGATAATGGATAGCCACTGGTTCTGGCTCCCGCGGCCTGGGCTATGTTGGAGGTTCATTCTGCACATTCACCGCGTAATGCCGTGCTTGCCTTCTCCAATGTAGCACTGTAGTATTCATATGTTGAGTGAAAGTATCCAAAAAAAAAACTAATTCAAGGATAAAAGTTATCCAGCCTTCAACTGACAAAGCCATTCCAACAGTAAGCATCGAATATCCTGACATAAGGACTACGATGGCTTCACAGCACCAACCAAGTCCAGAAATTCCCTTGGCTCTGTGTCATTTGTAAGATGGGATTTAAATCAGGAGAACATAGGATGCAGGCCATGATGGATTATAGCTCATATAAAAGTGAGTTTTCAAGCAAAAATCAAAAAATAGTTTCATGAACCTTATTATGAAAAGTGGCTCTTAGGCCATGAATTAGAAGAGGTTTTGTTTTAAATGTCAGAAATTCAAGGGTAAAGAAATAGAAGATCCTAAAAGTTTCCAGGGTAGAATCTGGGAGAAGAGATTGCATACAAAGCAAATCAAACAAACCAAGAACTGGGGTGGTGTTAGACTTCTTATTTAGAAAACTTTATGCAAGAAGACAATGGGTCAGTACTTTCAAAGAACCGAGGAAAATTATTTTGAACTAGATTTCCAGACCAGTTATACTATCAATCAAATATGATTGCAAAGGCATTTTTAGATGTATAAAGACTCGTAAGTGTTCTTGCCAAGACTGTTTCTGAGTTACCTGAAGACATATTGAAACAAGCAAACTCAGTCAAAATCAAGAAAGAAAATGTGAGATCCAAGAAATGCTAGAACTTATGTAGAAGTGCAGTGAATATAATCTCACAATCTTCAAAGTGGAATAAAAGTACAAAATACAACTGGTCAAAATTATATCAAGAAAATAGCACCAAAAAAAAATCTTCAAAAAAAAAAACTCTTGGGATAAGTACTATTCTGTAGATAGAATGAGTAAGAGACTAGAAGTGCTATGGTGAATAGGTATTATTTTTCTTTCAACAAGAAGAAATGAAAGGCAATTAGAAACTTCAGGGAAAGTTTCCACATGGGAGCATGTGGAAACACACACACATATAGTGAAGAATACATGGCATGATTTTCAGGTTCTCATGGTGTGTAAGAAAGGTAACTCATTTGCGTCGTAAGGCTAGAAACAATATTTTTCAAATTGTACAAGGGTCATGATTTTGGATCAATTGAGAAAAATATAATCCTAGCATATCACTCAGTATTGCATAGAATAACATTTATATAGGAAAATAGTTAAATGCCATTTATTATCAACTTTCAAAATCAAACTATAGAGAAAGCATAGACAACTTAATTAAGACACAGAATTTAAAGGCCATCATCCTTGATACTATAAAAAATAAAAGGTATAGCTGTCAACTGCTAGAGGCAAATTGGATGAGATATATGAAGGCAATCGTAGAGGAAAAAAAATCTCAACTTACTAAGAAGTCAAAATAAATTGTTGAAATGTAATAAAATAAGAAACCATGCTTTTGAGTATATTATTTAAAAATACAGCATAATCAATAAAATAACTGAAAATAATAACAAGTTAGAGTAAGGAGTAGAAATAGTGCATAAAGGTGACAAACTAAGAAAGAGTTTTGAAGACCAAAATAGACAAATGGGACACTGTTGCTCTTATTTTTAAGCTACTGCATCAGACCCCTCTTGTGCATAGCCTAACAGATTCTTGGCCTTACCTTTGTTTCCAGCCATGGCCATAGTGATCATTTTGTACAGACCTCAACTCATTTCACACTGATGGTTCCTTAACCAAGTGCACACCACCTCCAATGGCTTTCTCTCTATACTCCAGGGCATCTTATGATGCTGCTGCAGAGCGCCATACCAGTGGAAAGCCCTCCCATGCATCAATGTGCACCCTGCAGAGTTTGGAATTCAATGGTCCAATGCTTCTCCAGGCCATCCTTGGGCAGATCATCCTGAGAAGCATTCTACACACTCCTAAGATCTTTGTGTGATCGAGCTGCAGTTGCCCATGGTTGAGACAAACTCAATAACACCCCTTAGCAATAACTTTTCTTCTTTCCTTTTTAATTTTTCCCACTCTTTCTCTTCTCTGCACAATCACCTCCCAAATAAAGTACCTTCCCAGAGGCCCTTATCTCAGAACCGATCGACAAGGTAAACACAGACCAAGACATCTCTTCTACATCCCTTGGTTTCTGTTTGTTTGCTTTTTACCATATGCACTCATTAATTTTATTTTAAAATTCTTATGAATATTCACATTATTTGCTGTAGATCACGCATTCCTCTCATAATTATCACATGTGAAGATTTTTAATTTTTCTTCTCTAGTTCATTGACAATTGCTACTATGCACTAGTCACTCACTATGTGCTTAAAATGATTTCTCATGTCAAGAAAGATGCTACATCTAGAATCACAGCAGAGAATAACAATGAACATATAAAATTCTAGTCAGTGGAGTATCAAACTGGGAAATACAAAGACAAGAAATACAATTTAGAACTGACAACATCCCCACGGTGATTGAGCCTGAATCTCTTTCTTCTTTTTGTAAAACAGCACAATAATGTTTACTTCTCAAGAAACTGAAATTAGTTTTTAATGATTTTCAAGTACTTCTTGAGGGCTTAAGTGCTGAGATTTCACCATGTATTATATATTTAAACAATTCACAGTTCTCAAAAGACTGAAGTGAATAGGAAGTGCTCTGAGCAAGGTATCAGAAGATAGGAATCCTTAATTCACCTCCACCTCATTTTTATTATAATATTGAGGAGAGGAATTTAAACCTTCTGAACCTCAGTTTCCTCATCTTTAAAGTAAAGATAATGTTAGCTCTGCCAAATATCAGGAGTTATTATTAAAGGTTAATAAGCAAATATGTACAAAAGCTCTTAGGAAACTATCAAGTACACTGCAGAATCAGGGCGTTACCATATCTCTGGGAAGTGGATGGCAACAATCAGTGAGAGAGAAAAAAGCCTCCATTAATAGAATGTCCAAATTGAAAAGTTTTGAAGCTGAGTCCCCATGGGCAATTCCTGGGTGTTCTAAAGCCAACTTTAGACAAGCAAAAGAGCTGCCCCAGGGGCAGCCAACAAAAGTACATTGTTTGCTGTCATATTGTTTTGAAAAAATGTGAATCGCTTTCTAACACTTAAGGAAAGTTAACCTAAGAATCTAAACTTTCAGCTCCCCTGTAAAAGCTAGGAAATGTGGCCACCTGGCCTGTGTTCTGAAATGTCACTGTTCCCAGAGTTGAGTAAGCTCTTTTCCCCTTGGAAGAGGTACAAACCCTCTAATCTGCCACAGTCTCTTCTCCCTTCTACCTCACACCTGGCCCACTTCACTTATTTAGATTATTGATTTTGTCTCTGTAGCAGTTGAGTTTGAAGCTGATGTTCTAGCATTGCGTGAAAAGATAGATAAATGTTCTCCCAATTAAATTGAAAAAGAAAACTTTGCAGCTTGGAAGATAAGGACTTAGAGCTAAGGAGGAGAGAAGAAGGGGGATGTTAGAGGTTCTTGAAATATAGTCAGACAGTAAAGCTGGAATAGAAGACCAGAGAAAATTCCCTGCAGGATGGAATACCATAACGATTTTCAATACCAGGCATTACTAATGTTAATTTTCCCATTGCTTTATCTGGTGTGCTATGCTGTGATGTGATATAAGCCTGTGCCAAATACGGCCCCTATAAAGGGTGCTGCTAGTTGTTACCCAAATTGTTTACCCCAACATTAAAAAGAACTCTTAGGGGTCTTTTTGGGGGGTGGGGTGGGGAATTCCTTTCCAGCTTTATTAAGATATAATTGGCACGTAACATTATGTAAGCTTAAGGTGTACAGTGTGATGATTTTATATACATATATACTGTGAACACTTTACCACAAGAAGGTCAATTAACACATCCTTCATCTCACATAATTACCATTTTGTTATTGTTGGTGTTACGGTAAGAGCATTTAAGATCTACTCTCTTAGCAACTTTTAAGTATACAGAACAGTACTGTTAACGATAGTCACCAAGTTGTATACTATATCCCTGGAACTCATTCCTCTTATAACTGGAAGATTTTACCCTTTGACCAACATTTCCCCATTTCTACCATCCCCTAGTCCCTGGCAACTACTATAATTGCTGCTATGACTGGAATCTTCAGACTCCACATATAAGGGAGATCATAATTTGTCATTTCCTGTCTGACTCATTTCATTTAACATAATGCCCTCAAGGTCCATCTCTGTTGTCACAAATAGGATTCCCTTTTTTTCATGGTGCAATAATATTCCATTGTATATATACCACTGCTTTATCCATTTATCCATCCATAAACACATAGGTTGTTTTCATATCTTGGCTATTGTGAATAACGCTACAATAAACTGGGGAGGCAAGGGAAGAGAGATCTCTTCATGATCCTTATTTCATTTTCTTTGGACATATACCCAGAAGTGGAATTGCTGGATCATATGGTAGTTCTTTTTTAAATTTTTTGAGGAACCTCCACAATGTTTTCCATAGTGGCTGCACCAACTTACATCCCCACCAACAGTACAGAACAGTCTCAGAAGGATTAGTGTTAATTCTCCTTTAAATGTTTAATAGAATTTATTTGGGAAGCCATCTTCTCCTGGGATTCTCTTATTTGGGAGGGTTTTGATTATTGATTCAATACTTAACGCATTATTGGTCTGTTCAGATTTTCTATTTCTTCATGATTCCATCTTGGTCAGTTGTGGGTTTCTAGGAATTTATCCATTTTTTCTAGGTTGTCCAATTTGTTGGTGTATAATTGTTCATAGTAGTCTCATAATCCTTTGTATTTCTGTGGTATCAGTTGTGGCATCTCCTCTTTCATTTATAATTTTATTTATTCAAGTCCTCTTTACTTTTTTCTCAGTAAGTCTAACTAAATGTTTGTCAATTTTATTTATCTGTTCAAAAAACCAACTCTTAGTTTTATTGATCTTTTCTATTATTTTTATTCTCTATTTCATTTATTTCCACTCTGATCGTTGTTTTCATCTTCTTTCTGATAACTTTGGTCTTCATTTTTTCTTCTTTTTCTAATTCCTTGTAAACTTAGGTTGTCTATTGAGATTTTTTTTTAAAGGTTTTTTCTTAAATTAATTAATTTATTTATTTTGCATGCATTGGGTCTTCATTTCTGCACGCAGGTTTTCTCTAGTTGCGGCAAGCAGGGGCTACTCTTCGTTGCAGTGCGCGGCCTCCTCACTGCAGTGGCTTCTCTTGCTGCGGAGCACAGGATATAGGCACACGGGCTCCAGTAGTTGTGGTGCAAGGGCTTAGTTGCTCCGTGGCATGTGGGATCTTCCTGGACCAGGGCTTGAACCTGTGTCCCCTGCGTTGGCAGTTGGATTTTTTTTTTTTCAGGAGATGCTAATTAATTTCATTTTTTTTTCCTAACATCTTTATTGGAGTATAATTGCTTTACAATGGTGTGTTAGTTTCTGCTTTATAACAAAGTGAATCAGTTATACATATACATATATCGCCATATCTCTTCCCTCTTGCGTCTCCCTCCCTCCCACCCTCCCTATCCTACCCCTCTAGGTGGTCACAAAGCACCGAGCTGATCTCCCTGTGCTATGCGGCTGCTTCCCACTAGCTACCTATTTTACATTTGGTAGTGTATATATGTCCATGCCACTCTCTCACCCTGTCACATCTTACCCTTCCCCCTCCCCCTCCCCATATCCTTAAGTCCATTCTCTAGTAGGTCTGCATCTTTATTCCCGTCTTGCCCCTAGGTCTTTCAGGACCATTTTTTTTTTCTTAGATTCCATATACATGTGTTAGCATACGGTATTCGTTTTTCTCTTTCTGACTTACTTCACTCTGTATGACAGACTCTAGGTCCATCCACCTCACTGCAAATAATTCAATTTCGTTTCTTTTTATGGCTGAGTAATATTCCATTGTATATATGTGCCACATCTTCTTTACCCATTCATCTGTTGATGGACACTTAGGTTGCTTCCATGTCCTGGCTATTGTAAATAGAGCTGCAATGAACATTGTGGTACATGACTATTTTTGAATTATCGCTTTCCCAGGGTATATACCCAGTAGTGGGATTGCTGGGTCGTATGGTAGTTATTTTTAAATTTTTTAAGGAACCTCCATACTGCTCTCCATAGTGGCTGTATCAATTTACATTCCCACCAACAGTGCAAGAGGGTTCCCTTTTCTCCACACCCTCTCCAGCATTTATTGTTTGTAGATTTTTTGATGATGGTCATTCTGACCAGTGTGAGATGATATCTCATTGTAGTTTTGATTTGCATTTCTCTAATGATTAATGATGTTGAGCATTCTTTCATGTGTTTGTTGGCAATCTGTATATCTTCTTTGGAGAAATGTCTATTTAGGTCTTCTGCCCATTTTTGAATTGGGTTGTTTGTTTTTTTGATATTGAGCTGCATGAGCTGCTTGTAAATCTTGGAGATTAATCCTTTGTCAGTTGCTTCATTTGCAAATATTTTCTCCCATTCTGAGGGTTGTCTTTTCATCTTGTTTATGGTTTCCTTTGTTGTGCAAAAGCTTTTAAGTTTCATTAGGTCCCATTTGTTTATTTTTGTTTTTATTTCCATCTCTCTAGGAGGTGGGTCAAAAAGGATCTTGCTGTGATTTATGTCATGGAGTGTTCTGCCTATGTTTTCCTCTAAGAGTTTAACGGTGTCTGGTCTTATATTTAGGTCTCTAATCTGATTGAGTTTATTTTTGTGTATGGTGTTAGGGAGTGTTCTAATTTCATTCTTTTACATGTAGCTGTCCAGTTTTCCCAGCACCACTTATTGAAGAGGCTGTCTTTTCTTCACTGTGTATTCTTGCCTCCTTTATCAAATATAAGGTAACCATATGTGCATGGGTTTATCTCTGGGCTTTCTATCCTGTTCCATTGATCTATATTTCTGTTTTTGTGCAGGTACCATACTGTCTTGATTACTGTAGCTTTGTAGTATAGTCTGAAGTCAGGGAGCATGATTCCTCCAGTTCCATTTTTCATTCTCAAGATTGCTTTGGCTATTTGGGGTCTTTTGTGTTTCCATACAAATTGTGAGATTTTTTTGTTCTAGTTCTGTGAAAAATGCCACTAGTAGTTTGATAGGGATTGCACTGAATCTGTAGATTGCTTTGGGTAGTAGAGTCATTTTCACAATGTTGATTCTTCCAATCCAAGAACATGGTATATGTCTCCATCTATTTGTATCATCTTTAATTTCTTTCATCAGTGTCATAATTTTCTGCATACAGGTCTTTTGTCTCCTTAGGTAGGTTGATTCCTAGATATTTTATTCTTTTTGTTGCAATGGTAAATGGGAGTGTTTTCTTAATTTCACATTCAGATTTTTCATCATTAGTGTATAGGAATGCAAGAGATTTCTGTTCATTAATTTTGTGTCCTGCTACTTTACCAAATTCATTGATTAGCTCTAGTAGTTTTCTGGTAGCATCTTTAAGATTCTCTATGTATAGTATCATGTCACCTGCAAACAGTGACAGCTTTACTTCTTCTTTTCCAATTTGGATTCCTTTTATTTCTTTTTCTTCTCTGATTGCTGGGGCTAAAACTTCCAAAACTATGTTGAATAATAGTGGTGAGAGTGGGTAACCTTGTCTTGTTCCTGATCTTAGTGGAAATGGTTTCAGTTTTTCACCATTGAGGACGATGTTGGCTGTGGGTTTATCATATATGGCCTTTATTATGTTGAGGTAAGTTCCCTCTATGCCTACTTTCTGGAGGGTTTTTATCATAAATGGGTGTTGAATTTTGTCAAAAGCTTTCTCTGCATCTATGGAGATGATCATATGGTTTTTCTCCTTCAATTTGTTAATATGGTGTATCACATTGATAGATTTGCGTATACTGAAGATTCCTTGCATTCCTGGGATAAACCCCACTTGATCATGGTGTACGATCTTTTTAATGTGCTGTTGGATTCTGTTTGCTAATATTTTGTTGAGGATTTTTGCATCTATGTTCACCAGTGATATTGGCCTGTAGTTTTCTTTGTGACATCTTTGTCTGGTTTTGGTATCAGGGTGATGGTGGCCTCGTAGAATGAGTGTGGGAGTGTTCCTCCCTCTGCTATATTTTGGAACAGTTTGAGAAGGATAGGAGTTAGCTCTTCTCTAAATGTTTGATAGAATTCGCCTGTGACGCCATCTGGTCCTGGGCTTTTCTTTGTTGGAAGATTTTTAATCACAGTTTCAATTTCAGTGCTTCTGATTGGTCTGTTTATATTTTTCTATTTCTTCCTGGTCCAGTCTCGGAAGGTTGTGCTTTTCTAAGAATTGGTCCATATCTTCCAGGTTGTCCATTTTATTGGCATAGAGTTGCTTGTAGTAATCTCTCATGATCGTTTGTATTTCTTCAGTGTCAGTTGTTACTTCTCCTTTTTCATTTCTAATTCTATTGATTTGAGTCTTCTCCCTTTTTTTCTTGATGACTCTGGCTAATGGTTTATCAATTTTTTTTATCTTCTCAAAGAACCAGCTATTAGTTTTATTGATCTTTACTATAGTTTCCTTCCTTTCTTTTTATTTCTGATCTGATCTTTATGATTTCTTTACTTCTGCTAACTTTGGGGGTTGTTTGTTCTTCTTTCTCTAATTGCTTTAGGTGTAATGTTAGGTTGTTCATTTGAGATGTTTCTTGTTTCTTAATGTAGGATTGTATTGCTATAAACTTTCCTCTTAGAACAGCTTTTGCTGTATCCCATAGGTTTTGGGTCATTGTGTTTTCATTGTCATTTGTTTCTAGGTATTTTTTGATTTCCTCTTTGATTTCTTCAGTGATCTCTTGGTTATTAAGGAGTGTATTGTTTTGCCTCCATGTGTTTATATTTTTTACAGATTTTTTTCCTGTAATTGATATCTAGTCTCATAGCGTTGTGGTCGGAAAAGATACTTGATATGATTTCAATTTTCTTAAATTTACCAAGGCTTGATTTGTGACCCAAGATATGATCTATCCTGGAGAATGTTCCATGAGCACTTGAGAAGAAAGTGTATTCTGTTGTTTTTGGATGGAATGTCCTATAAATATGAATTAAGTCCATCTTGTTTAATGTATCATTTAAAGCTTGTGTGTACTTATTTATTTTCATTTTGGATGATCTGTCCATTGGTGAAAGTAGGGTGTTAAAGTCCCCTACTATGATTGTGTTACTGTTGATTTCCCCTTTTATGGCTGTTAGTATTGGCCTTATGTATTGAGGTGCTCCTATGTTGGGTGCATAAATATTTACAATTGTTATATCTTCTTCTTGGATAGATCCCTTGATCATTATGTAGTGTCCTTCTTTGTCTCTTGTACTAGTCTTTGTTTTAAAGTCTATTTTGTCTGGTATGAGAATTGCTACTCCAGCTTTCTTTTGATTTCCATTTGCATGGAATATCCTTTTCCATCCCCTCACTTTCTGTATGTGTGCCTAGGTCTGAAGTGGGTCTCTTGTAGACAGCATATATATGGGTCTTGTTTTTGTATCCATTCAGCCAGTCTATGTCTTTTGGTTGGAGCATTTAATCCATTTACATTTAAGGTAATTATTGATATGTATGTTCCTATTACCATTTTCTTAATTGTTTTGGGTATGTTATTGTAGGTCTTTTCCTTGTCTTGTGTTTTCTGCCTAGAGAAGTTCCTTTAGCATTTGTTGTAAAGCTGGTTTGGTGGTGCTGAATTCTCTTAGCTTTTGCTTGTCTGTAAAGGTTTTAATTTCTCTGTCAAATCTGAATGAGATCCTTGCTGGGTAGGGTAATCTTGGTTGTAGGCTTTTCCCCTTCATCACTTTAAATATGTCCTGCCACTCCCTTCTGGCTTGGAGAGTTTCTGCTGAAAGGTCAGCTGTTAACTTTATGGGGATTCCCTTGTATGTTATTTGTTGTTTTCCCCTTGCTGCTTTTAATATTTTTTCTTCGTATTTAATTTTGGATAGTTTGATTAATATGTGTCTTGGCGTGTTTCTCCTTGGATTTATCCTGTATGGGACTCTCTGCGCTTCCTGGACCTGATTAACTATTTCCTTTCCCATATTAGGGAAGTTTTCAACTATAATCTCTTCAAATATTTTCTCAGTCACTTTCTTTTTCTTTTCTTCTTCTGGGACCCCTGTAATTTGAATGTTGGTGCGTTTAATGTTGTCCCAGAGGTCTCTGAGACTGTCCTCAATTCTTTTCATTTTTTTTTTTTTATTCTGCTCTGCAGTAGTTATTTCCACTATTTTATCTTCCAGGTCACTTATCCGTTCTTCTGCCTCAGTTATTCTGCTATTGATCCCTTCTAGAGAATTTTTAATTTCATTTATTGTGTTGTTCATCACTGTTTGTTTGCTCTTTAGTTCTTCTAGGTCCTTGTTAAACGTTTCTTGTATTTTCTCCATTCTATTTCCAAGATTTTGGATCATCTTTCCTATCATTATTCTGAATTCTTTTTCAGGTAGACTGCCTATTTCCTCTTCATTTGTTAAATCTAGTGGGTTTTTTCCTTGCTCCTTCATCTGCTGTGTGTTTCTCTGTCTTCTCATTTTGCTTAACTTACTGTGTTTGGGGTCTCCTTTGCGCAGACTGTAGGTTCATAGTTCCCGTTGTTTTTGGTGTCTGCTCCCAGTGGCTAAGATTGGTTCAGTGGGTTGTGTAGGCTTCTTGGTGGAGGGGACTAGTGCCTGTGTTCTGGTGGATGAGGCAGGATCTTGTCTTTCTGGTGGGCAGGTCCATGTCTGGTGGTGTGATTTGGGGTGTCTGTGGCCTTATTATGATTTTAGGTACCCTCTCTGCTAATGGGTGGGGTTGTGTTCCTGTTTTGCTAGTTGTTTGGCATAGGGTTCCAGCACTGGAGCTTGGTGGTAGTTGAGTGGAGCTGGGTCTTGGCACTGAGATGGAGATCTCTGGGAGATTTTCCCCATTTGATAGTATGTGGAGCTGGGAGGTCTCTTGTGGACCAATGTCCTGAACTTGGCTCTCCCACCTCAGAGGCACAGCCCTGATGCCTGGCTGCAGCACCAAGAGCCTGTCATCCACACGGCTCAGAATAAAAGGGAGAAAAGAAAGAAAGAAAGAAAGGAAAAGACAAAACAAAAAGTTTTTAAAATAAAAAACAAAAAATAATTATTAAAAAAAATTTTTTTAAGTAATAAAAAGAAAGAAAGAAGAGAACAACCAAACAAAAAACAAATTCACCAATGATAACAAGCCCTGAAAACTATACTAAAAAAAAAAAAAATGGACAGACAGAACCCTAGGACAAATGGCAAAAGCAAAGCTATACAGAAATCACACACAGAAATACAAAATCACACACAGAAGTATACATATACACACTCACAAAAAGAGAAAAAGGGAAAAAATATATATATATCCTTTCTCCCAAAATCCACCTCCTCAATTTGGGATGATTCCTTGTCTATTCAGGTATTCCACAGATGCAGGGTACATCAAGTTGACTGTGGAGATGGAATCCGCTGCTCCTGAGGCTGCTGGGAAAGATTTCCCTTTGTCTTCTTTGTTCGCACAGCTCCTGGGGTTCAGCTTTGGATTTGGCCTGGCCTCTGCGTGTAGGTCGCCTGAGGGTGTCTGTTCTTCGCTCAGACAAGACGGGGTTAAAGGAGCAGCTGATTCAGGGGCTCTGGCTCACTCAGGCCAGGGGAGAGTGAGGGGTACGGAGTGCGGGGCGAGCCTGTGGCGGCAGAGGCCGGCGTACGTTGCACCAGCCTGAGGCGCGCTGTGCATTCTCCCGGGGAAGTTGTCCCTGGATCACGGGACCCTGGCAGTGGCGGGCTGCACAGGCTCCCGGGAGGGGAGGTGTGGATAGTGACCTGTGCTTGCACACAGGCTTCTTGATGGCTGCAGCAGCAGGCTTAGCATCTCATGCCCGTCTCTGGGGTCTGCACTGATAGCCGCAGCTCGCGCCCGTCTCTGGAGCTCCTTTAAGCGGCGCTCTTAATCCCCTCTCCTCGCACACCAGGAAACAAAGAGGGAAGAAAAAGTCTCTTGCCTCTTCGGCAGCTCCAGAGCTTCTCCTGGACTCCCTCTCGGCTAGCATTGGCGCACTAGCCCCCTTCAGGCTGTGTTCACACAGCCAACCCCAGTCCTCTCCCTGGGATCCGACCTCCGAAGCCCAAGCCTCAGATCCCAGCCCCAACCCGTGCCGGCAGGTGAGCAGACAAGCTCTCAGGCTGGTGAGTGCTGGTCGGCACTGATCCTCTGTGTGGGAATCTCTCCACTTTGCCCTCCGCACCCCTGTTGCTGTGCTCTCCTCCATGGCTCCGAAGCTTCCCCCCTCCACCACCCGCAGTCTCCGCCTGCGAAGGGGCTTCCTAGTGTGTGGAAACCTTTCCTCCTTCACAGCTCCCTCCCACTGGTGCAGGTCCTGTCCCTATTCTTTTGTCTCTGTTTTTTCTTTTTTCTTTTGCCCTACTCAGGTACATGGGGAGTTTCTTGCCTTTGGGGAGGTCTGAGGTCTTCTGCCACCGTTCAGTAGGTTTTCTGTAGGAGTTGTTCCACATGTAGATGTACTTCTGATGTATTTGTGGGGAGGAAGGTGATCTCCATGTCTTACTCTTCTGCCATCTTGAAGCTCCTCCGGCAGTCAGATTCTTAATCACTGCACCACCAGGGAAGTCCATGATCTTTTTTTTTAATGTAGACATTTATCCCTACAAACTTCCCTCTTTGAACAGCTTTTGCAGTATCCCTTAAGTTTTGGTATGTTGTGTTTCCATTTTCTTTTGTTTAAAGGTATTTTTAATTTTCCTTTTGATTTCTTCTTTGACCCATTTGTTCTTTAGGAGTATGTAGTATAATTTCTACATATTTGTGAATTTTTCAGTTTTTCTCCTGTTGTTGAGCTCTAGATGCATACCACTGTGATTGGAAAATTGATGTGTTTCAACCTTCTTAAATTTGTTAAGTGTTGTTTTGTGACCTAACATATAGTCTATTCTGGCGAATGTTCTGCATGTGCTTGAGATAAATGTGTATTCTGCTGCTGCTGGATGAAATGGAACTCATAGTTTTAAACTTAGTACATGGCCACCCAGAAGAAATATTTCCCAGTTTTACTTGCAGCTAGGTATGGCCATGGGCCTAGGTTTGAGCCAGTAGAATTTGAGGGAAAGTAAAATGTGTAACTTTTGAGATATAACTTGAAAGGGAAGGAAGGTATTTTATCCTCCTACTTTCCCTCTATCCTGATGCCCAGGGTGTGGATGTAATAGTAAGTTATACTGGACTACAACAGCAAGGCTAACACATTATAGATGGTGGAGTCATGAGATAGAAGGAAGCTGAGTCCCTGGATGACCTTTTGAAGTGGAGCCAACATGCCAGACTCAGGCCATCAGCCTCCAGATTGTTACAGAGCAAGAGAAATGAACTTTCATGATATTTAGGACACTGTTAATGTGGGTCTCTCTTATACATATCCAAATCTATATCCTAACTAATATATCCTGAAAATCTTCAATGAAGTCTGGCTACACTATAGGCTTGAGTTGGGGACATATTATAGAAGGAAAGGATTGAAGAGATGCCCAGCAGGCTCTGCACAGAGGTAAATCAGGTGGCATAGCTCTTGCATCAGGAAAAGCAAGACTCACAGCCAAAGATGAGAGTCTCCACTCCAAATGCCTACAGATGCTGGGTCTTCCACCTTTTAGACAAGAGTTTGAATAAAAATTATTTAGGTTCCAAGGACAAAGTGATTCAGCACACTGAAGTTGTGGGGAATATGTGAGCAGAACACACCTATATGCTACATACATACATATACACACACATGCATGCACACAGTGTGCTTGTGTACACATGAAATGACATCTATTCATAACAGAAAGAAAAATACCTACTTCACAAATGGAAATTTTTTTCAATAGGGAATAGTCTCAGGAAAAAAATTCTGCCCACAAAATGGCATTACAACTTCCCTATTCAATAACATTACTTTAAAAAATCAGGCTGTGATTTGATTCTATAGTGAAATATAATTCTGTGATTTCTAAAGCAAAATGGAGAATCATAGCCCTAGGGACAAAGAATGTTACCTAATTTTTATATATTTTGTTGAAGATAATACTCTGGCGATTTTCAAGAGAAAACACTTAAAAGTAATAAATTGAAGTTCATTGCATCTTATTAATTTTGTTTCGCAAGGACAATGGAATCTGCTGTATTAAATTATTCATTAAATACATCTTAATTTACTTACTTTGCTTTGTATCTGTATTACTTCTTTGGATGTTTTCACTTTAATTATTAAAATATCCCTTGTGAGGTTCATTGTAATTGCTATTATCCTGGCATCATTCTATAGAATGGAAATAAAAATATGGGTAAATAGAAGATGATAATGCTTCCTGTTGTAACATCAAAACTACAAAAGCCCAGTAACAGTAATCAGTCCAGACGTACATAATTAGTCCATGACTCACATTCACATTATATTGGGACATTCCACTAAACACTTGAACAGTTTCTCAGACCATGAAAAAACTGCATGATGAAGCACAATGAAGCTATGGTTGGAGCACAGTGCAGTTAGACTTTGGACTCTGAAAAACTATATTTCTTGTTTTACAGTCTCTTACTGACACTCTTACAGTCTCCTCACTGGCATGTTAACCACTCCCTTCCCAATACCACTGCTTCACAGCCGCACAAACACTTAAATGCTACCTTTGACAGTGAAGAGTTAGAGGGATCAGTCTAGAAGGAGCAAAAGGAGAAAACTGGCCACTTAGGAGATGTTCTAGGTTTCAGATTCCCATAAGGTAGAGGCAAAGGAGACCTAAGATTTTCATTACAATTGTCCTGCCAAGGGCAGGAAATGAGACAAATTCCTGGAAGACAGTTTATCCAAGATTGGAGAAGAGTTCATCTGACAAGAATACCCCTTTGCGTGGTAGAGTCAAAGAAGAAGGCTGTGCAGAGACTGGAGGAGCAGTTGATGAATCTAGAAGTACAAGCCACAGACCGAGAGGAGAATAAACTAATTGCTTTGGGAACCTCCAAACTCAATTATCTGGACCCGAGGATCACCGTGGCTTGGTGCAAGAAGTGGGGGGGTCCCAACTGAGAAAATTTACAACAAAACCCAGCGGGAGAAGTTTGCCTGGGCCATCGACATGGCTGACGAGGACTACGAGTTCTAGCCAGTCTTGAGGGGCAGGGTTCTGTGAAAAGGAACAGTGTGGTTTGGGGCAGATGGATAAACTGTGAGCCTCGATTGCCCTCGCACCTGAGGGAAAGAGGCAGCAAGTCTTAACAAAGTAACATCTTTGAGAAAAGATAAACCTGGAAATATTATAAGGGAGAGCTGAGCCAGTTGTCCTATGGACAACTTATTTAAAAATATTTCAGATATCAAAATTCTAGCTGTATGATTTGTTTTGAATTTTGTTTTTATTTTCAAGAGGTCAAGTGGATGGGAATTTGTCAGAGTTCTGCCAGGCAAATTCACTGTTTCACTGAAACATTTGGATTCTCTTAGCTACTGTATATGAAGTCCGATTACATTGGTGCGTTTTTACAGTTAGGGTTTTGCAATAACTTCTATATTTTAATAGAAATGAGTTCCTAAACTCCCCTCTCCCCCATTTCAGGAATTTAAAATTAAGTAGAACAAAAACCCAGCGCACCTGTTAGAGTTGTCACTATCTATCGTCATGGGAATCAGTTTGCATTAAACTTGAAGCAGTGAGTGACATCGGCAGTGTTTTGGTTCAGACACCTGTTCACAGAAAAGCATGATGGGAAAATATTTCCTGACTTGAGTGTTCCTTTTTAAATGTGAATTTTTATTTCTTTTTAATTATTTTAAGATACTTAAATCTTTTTCTTGATCTTAAAGATCGTGTAGATTGGGGCTGGGGAGGGATGAGAGGGGGTGAGTGAGTCTAAGGATAATGAAATAATCAGTGACTGAAACCATTTTCCCATCATCCTTTGTTCTGAACATTCTCTGTGCCCTTTCAGGTACCCATCTTTTTCATTTTAAACCCCAGTCTTTCACTTGAAAGATTTTATTGTATAATAAGTTCCACAGGTCAAAAATCTAGAGGAAAATGAGTATTTGGTCCAAAAAAGGAAAAATAATCAAGACTTTAGGGCTTTTATTTTTTCTTTTGTAATTGTGTAAAAAATGGGGGAAAAAACCACATAAAAAGCAGAATTTTAATGTGAAGACATTTTTTGCTATAATCATTAGTTTTAGAGGCATTGTTAGTTTAGCATGTGTGCAGAGTCCATTTCCCACATCTTTCCTCAAGTATCTTCTATTTTTATCATGAATTCCCTTTTAATCAACTGTAGGTTATTTAAAATAAATTCCTACAACTTAACGGAAAAAAAAAAAAAAAGAATACCCCTTTGCCAAACTTTGTGCACTCTTGGTAGAAATGTAAATTAGTACAGCCACTATGGATAACAGTATGGAGGTTCCTCAAAAAATTAAAAATAGAACGACCAACAATCCCACTTCCAAAGGAAATAAAATCAAAACAGATGCACTCCCATGTCCATTGTAGCATTATTTACAACAGCCAAGATAGAGAAAAAACCTAAGTGTCCCTCAATGGATAAATGGATAAAGAAGATATGAGATATATACATATATAGTGGAATATTATGACCATGAAAAAGAAGGGAATCCTGCCATTTGTGACATGGATGGACCCTGAGGACATGATGCTAAGTCAAACAAGTCAGAGAAAGATAGATACTATGTGCTATCACTTATATATGCAGTCTAAAAATGGTGAACTCATAGGAATAAATAGAAGAATGGTGGTTACCAGGGGGCGGGGTGGGGCAGGGGAAAGGGAGAGGGGTAAGGTAGATGCTGATCAAAGGATACAAACATGCAGTTAGAAGATGAATAAGTTCTGAGGTTTTAATGCACAGTACTGTGATTATAATTAACAGTATTTATTGTATACTTGAAAATTGTTAAAAGAACAAATATTAAATGTTCTCACTATAAAACAGAAATGGTGATATGTGATGTGATGGAGGTGTTAGCTAATGTTACAGTGGTAATCATACTGTAATATATATAAGTGTATGTACACCTTAAGTTTACACAATGTTATATGTCAATTATATCTCAATAAAGATGGAAGAGGAAAAAAAGAACACCCCTGTGCCACTTTCTTTTCTGAATCCAACGTTAAATAGAAGGTAGAAAAACAGTAATCCTAGCATTCAATGATTCTAGGATTTCCAAAACCCTCCCTCTTTATACCATTCCAGCCTTACTGAAATCCATTTCCACATCAATATTATACAGCTCTAAGTTAAAATATGAAATTATACACATTGGTGAAGAAAGAATTTAAAGGATCTTATTTGTATTTACACTGATACTAAAGTATGGTCACACAGGAAAAAAAAGATTCTAAAATATTTCCCAAGGAGTTTTATACTCTTTTCTTCTATTTTCCACTCTTTTCTTCTATTATGTCATACAACTTTTTAACTTCTAAATATGCTTTTAAAACTTTTACTTTCATCCAACCAATTCAATTTTTTAAAATTAATCCATGGATCATTTCAAAATAAGATAAGAAAAAGATTAATATGACAGATTCTATTTTACTCCTCAGTTCTTTGTTGCAATTTTAGTTTATCTATGAAAAAGGCAATATCTAGACAAACTTACTAACAGACACACATAAAATTTATTAGCCCTTAAATATCTACAGTTTGCCCTCCCTTAAAGGAGCTAATGAACAATTAAATAACACCCTGGAGATGGAAGAAATGGTCACTTTGGGAGGAATATTGACACTGGATAATCAAGACTCACTCCTGGGGTGAAGATAATGTTTCTGACTCAGGGAAAGTGTACAGAGAGACTTGATACTGAAACAAATATTAACCCTCTATGATTCATAGAGTGAACTTGCCTTCCTGTATATTTTCAGTAACCTACTCTTTCCCCATTGCCAAAAACTAGGCATGAACTCTTCCTTGTCCTGTTCTTCACTGCTCATCTCCGAAGCGATATTTTGATATTTTCCTTAATGCTAATTCTCCCTCAAAGAGGAACTTTAAAAATAATTCTTACTCTCATGTAGTGCTCCTCTGTCCAGAAAAGTGTAAAGGGGAAAACACTATAGGAAAATAAAGTTTAGAGTTTCAGTGACAGTCACACCTTTTCTTCATTTCTCTTTAGGTTATAAATTCCTTAAGAAAAAGAACAATGTCTTTTCCATTCCTGTAAAATCCCTTGAGTAATAGCATAATGTCTGCCTCTCAATGGATCCATTTCTTTCAGTTTAGGAAATTCTTAGAATCTTAAAGACATTTTCTTTTACTACAACTATAACCATTTCTTCTCTTTAATGTTAACAGACAAATGTAATTTTAAAGCTTCTTTTACATGGATTTTTTAGGAGAAAATATGATAACCAATGCAGAAACAATAGGTATAATACTATGTAAAATAATCCCGTCTCTTTGCCATTCTCAATAGAATCCTAGACTTTTTACTCCTCCTTGCCCCCACACAAAGAAAAAGAGAAAAAAGGAGGAGGTCTTTTTAAATTATGCATTTTGTGTTTGTGTTTGTGCACCACCCACAAGGAATACATCTCGTAATTGCTAACATGACTCTTTCATGATCTAAAATTTGAATTGACGCTGCTGGGTTCAGAGTCAGTTCCTAGGGAGTCTGTATATATTTATAAGGGATTAAATACCCTCAGATAGAACAAGTTGAATAAACCTTCCCACTTTAAGAAAATGTACACATAAAAGAGCTCTATTAAAATGTTTGAATTATAAATTCAGCACTGTGATTTATTTTGAGATCATTAGCAGAAAATATTACATCATCATGTCAATAATGTAACTAATTAATGTATTTTGTAACCAAGATCTAGAATTTTAAGTAAAAAAAATCCAGTGTATTTTCCTCTTTTTCTTTTTCTATTCATTATCTTTGAAAATAATATGGATTGAAAAGAACTTTATGGGTACAAACCCTAAAATAATTGTTTATCTTGGTATTTGAATTTCTCATTTTTATTTAATGAAATAAGTAGGGTATGATAATCCCAAGAATAAATTCCATTTCCAAATTATTTGACATGCTGCTACATAGCAAACTTAAGATTGTCAAATGAAAAAAAAAGCAATAAAACTAACACAACATTGTAAATCAACTATACTCCAATAAAATTTTTTTAAAATAAGCAACATACAAGAAAGATTTTATATTAGAAAAAGTATGCTGAATGCAAATAAGCTATAGAAGGACATTGACACAGGAGGCAGTGATAAAAAGCTTAGAAACACACACGTATTTTGCCATTAAGTACAGACCCTGCAACCCCAGGATGACACTCATTGCTTTTAGCATCATTCCTTAAGCTAAGAGGTAGCTCTTTTAGGTCATAAAATCCTCAAGAGCAGGAACAGTATCTTTTCCACATCATGTAAAATCCCTTGAGTAATGACATCAACCTCTGATAATATTATTATTGTTAATAACTTACTTTATGTGAATTATTCAATTTTCACAATAACTCTATAAGATACTACTTAAACCCACTTTGTCTATGAGGAAATACACCCCAAGAGGTTAAATGATTTCTCCAAGGTAATACACAGTCAGTAAGTATCAGGGCTGGGATCCAAATCCAGACATTCTGAGTCCCAAGCCCTACTTATTTGAAATAATTATATTTTGCTTATCAAATATGAGAGCCCTCTTCCTGTTTTGCAGACTCTTTGCCACCTTCTTGCTGTATCCTCATACGGCAGGAGAAGGGGGAAAAGAGAGAGAGACTGAGAGAGAGAGACAGACAGAGAGGAAGAGGAAGAGAGGGTGGGGAGGGGAGAGAGACCTTGTGTCTCTTCCTCTTTTTAGAAGGGCATTAATTCCATCATGAGGGCCCCATCCTCATGACCTAATCTAACCCTGATCACCTCCTAAAGGACCCACCTCTAAATAACATCACACTGGGGACTGAGCCTTCAGCATATGAATTTCAAGGACACAAACATTTAGTCTATAATACTCTCCTTGTCCTTTCTAAACACCCAGAAGCGGATCCAATCCACACAGAAAAGGAAGAGGAGTAGGAGAAAATTAGTTAAAAGCTACACTTTATTGAATACCCAGGTAGTGTGCTAAGCACTTTACATAAATTATCTTTAATCCACGTACCAGCTCTGAAAGATAAGACTTTCATGCCTATTTTATGGAAGAGGAAACTGAGTTTCAAGCAGATTAATCCTTCTGTTAAGGTCACTCATCTATCAAGCAGTGGATCTAGTATTCAAACGCAAATCTGACCAACTTTAAACAGCAGGCTTTCTGGTGGAGATGACTGTGAGACAGGTGAGCCTTCCTTGGATCTTTAAATCTACTGCACAGGTTTGTCCCCTCCTTACCACCTGCCCAACACTGAACCTACACTTAATGAACATTCTCAAGACATCAAAAAGTCCTGGTCAGTAGGAAGTCGGGGGTTTAGAACTTCATGGTGAATTGCCTGAAATTGCATCAAGAACTTCAAGTGGGTGGCAAACACAGACAGCTCCCTAGTGGAACTTTTCATGGGTCCAGAGAACAGTTATCCCATTTCCTTGTAGAACAGCACTGACGTAGCTGGACCTCAAACATGAGTAGCTGTCTGCATGGAGGCGGGACGCTGGGTGGCCAAGCCCCAGCCTCACAAAATATTCCCAGGTTCTAGACAGGCACAGAAGCAGGAGAGCCTCAAGGGCTTAACATTTCTTCCTGGTGTCAGTGTGGGTCAGAGGTCAGAGGGCATGCCCCAAAGAGTGTACACCCATCATTTCCGAGGTATAAATTTATAGTTACATCTAAGGGTTAAATTTGTATTTAGGTGCAATTTTATTAAAAAAAAAAAAAAACGAAAGTAAGAACTTAAACACAGTCCATCTGTCAGACCCTGCTCCACGGGGAAGAGTATTAGCTGACCTGAGGGCAAAGCTGTGGGTCTACCACGCAGAAGGCAAACGACGTCTGCATAGGCTTTCACCAGCTTCCCATGTATTGCTATATACTGCAGCTTCCATATATAAGTTTATGGGATTATATGATCTCCAGTAAAGAATCTTCCAGTGTAGTGGAATGAGATGGGGTGTGACCATCTTTCATTTAATGTTATCTAATGGCAAAGTATTTAATAGGACCATCAAATTTAAAGATGTTACCTTTTTCTTCCACAAAAAGACATGCGTTTCAGATTTGTTTACCTTCCCTGTGATAAGTGAATATCGGTACTAAGCTAGAAGATATTTAAAAAAAAAAAATAAACATTCTTATTTGCTCCCTCAAGGTAAAGGTGACATTTTAAAAATGGGGAAAAAATGACTACATTCTGAAAGAATTTTGAGCTATAGAGAGAGCATTCTGAAAACAGATGTTTGGAAATGGAAACATGCAACTCTGCTGCCAAAATTAAATAAGCATATTATCTATTAAAAACAAACTGCATACCTTACACTTTAAAAACTTAGAAACATAATTTTCTAGGCTATTTTAAAATCATCTACAAGAAGAGTTTCACAGGATTCGAACCCTTTAGTAAAAATGTAACAAAGGATACCTTTGTGTGTTAACTGTAAGACCACTAACTCACTGACATCATGGAAAATGGAAATGTACCAGATGAATTTCAACAAACCCTTTCTATTATTGAATATGAAAAAAAGTTACAATTTCACCAGTGGGGTCAAGTTTGCACTTCATCCATCTGAATCTACTTATCTTTATTAGGTATCCTCTTCAGCTTAGTTTTCATTAAAACCAAGTGTGAAAATATACTGAACTTATGATCCAACATTTGAATCACTGATACAACCAAGATTTTCAAAACTATAAAGCACACTCAATCAAGTTTTGTTCACTAATAATTATAAATATTAATGACAAAGGTCTATTTCATTAATGTTAAAATTAAAATACTTTTCAAATAGTTGTTTATTATTTCTGTCTCTTTGTATTTCTATTTTTGTATGTTTTATAATAAATATATTAATAGAATACTATATGCACAGACTTTTTTTTTGAGATTACTATTCTAAACTGTGTAAGACCATTGAGACACAAGTCCTTTTTTGAAAGGATGGGTAGCAATTGAATGAGTTTAGGTTTCTTGCCACCTTCAATGTGTAGGGGCTCTATACATGATTTAATCAGATTTAGGAAAAAATAAGTAACCTGTGTTTCTTCCACCAAAATTACGGAGGAAAGTCACATAATCAGTTACCTCTGCTCTGAATAATTTTCCTTTAACTGTTTGGCAGAAATCCACAAATAGCATCCATTCATATCTACATGATAATGAAAAGTTCTGTCTTCCATAAATCTATATTAAACCAGCAAATTTTTAATCCTATTCTTCCCAACTCCTCATTTAAAACATCCCAAACCGGCCATATTGATGAACATGGGGAAGGGAGATTCTCAAAAATGGTAGGACCCTTGTACAGTGGAACAAATACAACGTCCATCGTAAAGAGCTCTTTTAGCTTAAAATAAGCTTATTACAAAATAAAATTCAACAGTTTTAAGAATGGACTCCTTATGAGGAGGCCAAACATCTTGAGATCAACCTTCACCTCCTTTGCAATATCTCCAAGTGGTCCTTTTTCTCTGAGTAAAGATTCTCAGATGATTCACTCACTTGCCACATTCACGGCCTCCAGCCACCAAAATGTGATCTTTGAAAGAAGGGACTCCCCACCTCCACCAGAGAACGTGAGCCAAAAGCTCCACGCGGTTACTCACTCACAGTGTAGTTGGCAGAGAGGATTGGGGAAAGAGGAATTTCCTTTCTCTCGTCTGCAGATAATCACCTTTCATCCTAAAGCATAAATTTTGATTACCCGGATTATTTCAGCTTTCAGAGCCACAAGGGTTATTAGTGGTAATAAAATCATTCAGCCTTATAAAAAAAAATTTTTTTTAAAAGGATTCCAACCACAATATTTAAGAATCTGACCTCACAGCCCATTATCCACCCACTATGTAAAGTAATTTTCTCTTTGCTGTCAGTGTGATCCTTTTTTCATTTCTTTAGTTACATTTCAAAAGGAAAATGAAGTGATGTGACTGACCTCATCAGAGCAGAATTGTCTGCAGTCAAAGCATGGGTGGTGGAGGGGGGCGGGGTGAGGGGGGGGCGTGTTTTGTTTCATTTATTTGTATAAATCTAACTGGCCCAAATGGATGCCAAAATCAAGAGCTTACCCTTATTCACACTGTACTTAAACCCAACTGAGAGAGCCAACTAACTCTGGTGGTTCCTAAGCACGATCACCTGCTAAAGTAACAATTCTATTCTTCTCCACACAGAAGGAGAGGTGAAATCCTTCCCGTCAGCTTAATTTTGTCCTCCTCACTACCTTGATGACTGTGGCTTCAAGCCATCTCTCAAGGACTCTGCCCTTACTATCTAATGGACATTCTAGAAACTCTCCTTCCCTCAACTAACCCTCCTAAAATATGCATTAAAGTTTGTGTTCACTTTTAATACTACTCATTTCTAATATCTAAACCTTCATAAATCAGCTAGGAAAAGCTACTATTTTCAAGAGGCGTCTCGCATTTCTAAGAAAATGCATGTTGGCATATATATGATACAGCTGCATTCTTTGTGGATCCATGTCTATCTCTGGAAAGAGAAATCAGGTTTTCAAAGAGTCCAGTGAGGCATGTGGAAATCCAAGCAGGTACTTGGAAAAGAACTTTTCTCAAAGAAGTTACAAAAGTGTGTAGATAATATGACTCCATATTTCTTTTTAATTCCACATGCAGAGGCTGGGAAACATTTGGGAAACAAAATACTTCTAAACATTGTGAGTAGTGGAATTACATTTCTTTTTTTCTTTTTCCTTATATGCTTCTACATTTTCCAAAATATCTACCACAAACTTGCTAGTTTTTTAATCAGATTTTTTGAAAGCATATGAAGTAGAGTGGAAAGATTTTTTTTCCTATTATGTTTTAAAGCATACATTATCTCAATTATAGAGGATCTGGTTTTCAGAATGATTCCTCCAAAATAAATTTGTGGTATATCCAAAATATAAATAATGTCTGCTTTATATAAAGATTTCTTTTAATTAACCATATTGCAAATTGCTTGCAGTTAGAGTCACTAAATCACCACTCTGCTTGAATTTCTCTTTTCTTGGTCGTACCTAGTCAAGTATTTACCAAAATGCAAAGGCATAGCAAAGAAGTACCATACATCAATTGCTTTGAACATCTTGTTCAATAGAGTCTTTTGAGGAATACGACTTTATTTTTCATAATTAAATAACCCTCTACTTCTATACACTTTTAACAGATAATATTCACATCCTTCTGCTGCTAGAAACAAGTGTATAATGTGAATATGTTTTCCTCAAGTAAATATTTTGGGAATTTTGCAGAGGGGGTAAAACGGGAACAGAAAGAAGATGGAGGTAGCTAATCATTGGTTATATATAGCACATATATGAAGGACGAAGGCGTAAATTTGGTAAGAAAAAAGGAAAATAAATTTTCAGAGCTGTTTTTAAAAAAAAAAAAGAATCTATTCAACAGCTGAATTTGAAAAGCAGTTTACCGTTGTTACAGTAAATATATTCAAAGTGAATGATATAACCACTAATTAGGTTTGAATCACTCAAGTGTACATTTGCTGTGACAACAGTTTTCCCTTTACAGATCATCCCTCTATTTATAAAAGAGCTGAAAATTAACATTTCCTGCTTTTGTCAAACTGAAGCATCTTTCAATAGTTCTCAGCAAACATCTGAAGGATTCTTGCATCCTGAGATCATCTGGCCATTATGTTTTCAAGTGTTGTCTCTCTTCAAGAACTGAGCAAGGCGCACAGAATAGTGATTGCAGATTCTTTGTAAAATAGCAACAAGAACACAACAAAAATACCTGATGGAATAGAGATCATGGGTTACCATTCATGGCAGATGGGAATCAACATAAATTGACAGTGGAAGTTTTCATTCTGTTTTGCACATGACTAACCACAAGTAAAGCCTGAGCCCCAGAGAAATAAAATGCAAGATTGCATGGCAGTGTTTTTAATACAGCGATTATTAGTAGATCCAGATTTAAACAGATTATTTTTCTTCCTAATTGAAATGGTTTCTTGAAGAACACAGTTTTAAGAGCATGTGCTGTTCAGTACCAAATAAAGCCTAATGCCCACTCATTTTCACAAGTATTACTCTAAAACGGGGACAGTTTTCTGGGTTAATTTTAATATATCATCCCCTAAACATCAACCAAACTGTGATGCACTGCTATCAGGAATGAAAGTGCTTTTCCCTGGGACTCTCAGTTGAAGATTTTATAAAGAGGAGGAATGGTCTCATTCTACCGTGGAACTGAGATTCTCTACTCTCCGACAAATAAAAGTGCTGTTTTGGCCCTAAAATTCACTACTTATTAGGGAACATCTTAAGATTTGTAGCACAGTCTCAGTTCTTGAGGGAGTGAATAAACTAATGCTATGTCACAGGATTTGCTCAGTTCTCCAAGTGGCAGACACACAGGCAATTGTGTAAAGGTCAACTATCTAGAAGATGTTTCCTACTTATTTTTCTGAGCACATTCTTATTCTCAACTCTTATTCTTCCAAGGCTTTTTTTCTGGGTTGTTGTTTTTTTTTTTCTTAAAATTTCCACACTTCCTCATGCTTCTCACAAGCTTTTTGATTAATTGAAAATCTCTCAAGTTGAATTCTTGCCGACAAATGATTCTGAAATCGATTTTAAATTGACACATTCTACGCTCACTTTTTAAGGGAAGGATGTTCCTACCCTTTGACCCTCACTGCCATTGTTATCTCCTGTCATCTTTAATCATTTTACCTGCTCCAACACGCTTTGTACGTTACCATCAATCCAATGCTGCTCCTCGTCCACGGCATATCTTACACCTACCTTCATCCTTCACTGTTGAAACAGTGCTCATCCTTCAAGGACTTGTTCAAATAACACCTCCTTCCTGTGGCTTTCCCCCACAATAGTTTATTTATAATTACATTACATTTTGGCTAATAAACAGCCCTTTCCCACCTGGAAAATTTGTCCTCTGTGATAAAATTCTAAAGATACACTAGCAGATGGGACTTCCCTGGTGCTCCAGTGTTAAGACTTCTCCTTCCAATGCCAGGGGCGTGGGTTCGATCCCTGGTCAGGGAGCTAAGATCCCACATGCCTCGTGGCCAAAAAACCAGAACATAAAACAGAAGCAATATTATAACGAATTCAATAAAGGCTTTAAAAATGGTCCACATCAAAAAAATCTTAAAAAAAAAAACAAAACACTGGCAGAGAGGTGAAGAGGAAAAGGGATACATACCTAGCTTGCTAAGTCAACTGAACCAATGTTACTAATCAATAAGGCGGTCAATGTCAGAGCCAAAACACTCTCACGATCAATACCTCCCCTAAGGCACCCATTAGTCAGCCTTATATTTGTTGTAGTTCTGGGTCTACTCTCTTATTTACCATAAGAATCTCAAGGGTTTATTTATACTTGGAACTCAGCACCTGGTCAATACCTTCTGCTTACTCAGTACCAAACAAATGTATGTTGAAATTGGCTGAATTTTTGGACTCTACATATTGGACATAGAAGAACACTTTATGTTTCAAAACATATACAATAAAAGGAAATCTGAGGGAATGATGAAAATAACACTCAGGTAGATTAGAACAGACTTCTGTTCTAGTTTGAGTTCCACCACTATGTCACTTTGAGCATGAGGATCTCATTTCCATGCACATAAAACAGAGAACTTGAAGGAACTTCTCCACTGACTTTCAAATCTTCTGTAAGATGAAACATAGTAGAATATATCAAAGCATTTTGAAAATTCAGTCTCAATGTGGACTAAAATCACCAACACACAGAAGGAAAACATGCCAATCTGTAAACCAACTAAGACAATTAGTCTTATAAAGTTAAATTTATATAAGTCTAGAAGAGAGGAGTTAATATGCAACCTGTCTGTAATTATGGAAGTTCCCATGATGTGTAAGTCAGTAGCCAGTTTCCCATCTTCATAGAAAAAAAAAAAAATGAAAGGAAATAACAGGATATTATTTAAGGAAAGACAAGAGATTTTTGTTTTTGTTGTTGTTCTGGTGGACAAAGGAACATGTCACTGCAAGAATGATTCCAAACAGCGACTTCCCTGGTGGTGCAGTGGTTAAGACTCCATGCTCCCAATGCAGGGGGCCCGGGTTCGATCCCTGGTTAGGGAACTAGATCCCACACGCATGCTGCAACTAAGAGTTTGCATGCCAGACTAAGGAGCCCACGTGCCACACCTAAGGATCCCTGGAGCCACAACTAAAGTAGCCCACCTGTAGCAAATAAGGAGCCCATCTGCTGCAAATAAGACCCAGCACAACCAAATAAATATTAAAAAATAAAGAAGAGATGGCCAACACTTAAAAAAAAAAAAAGATTCCAAATAGTGGAAAAGGCTTTCAAGAGGATAGAAAAATCTCTTCAATGTAAATTATTTTAAATAGCATTGACCATCAATTATTACTACAAAATCCAAGTAACAGCATTGTTAACAAACGAACTCAACACTGGGAGATTCTCTCTGACGCCCCCCCGCCTCAAAGCCACAGAAGACTATCAATGAAGTTTAAGATGCTGTAGAGACAAAATGAGTTTACAAAGGAAAAGGCAATTTGCTCTAAGAATTAAGCACCAAGCACTCACAGACTCTGTGATTCTAAACTCCTGCCCAAGACTACATTTCATTTAAGAGATGAACTGTCATGATATTCAGCTTTACTAGGCTGAGGTTCAGAATTGCATTTGTTAGTTGAAAAGCAGTCTGTTTATAAAATGGTCCTCATTCTGACAATGTATTTTGAATGGTCAGTTTTGGCTAATGTTTCATATAATAGCAACATTAACACAACCAATGTTTCTAAGTTTTTTAATCACACAAATTTCAGAAAAGAATCTTTTCAAACAACAGTTCCTAGATATGGCTTTAATCAAGCAATGAACAGATCACACAAGAAGACATAGCTTCATATAATAAAACTCTGCCTTCCAGAGTTGCGTTTTTTAATCAAAACAACTTAAGCATGTGGGAAAAAAAGTTTTTTTCCTATAGAAACTACGTATATGATTTTCCTACTCAACTACCCCTCTTTCTAAATAATAAATAGTGCCATTTATTCACTTGAAAATTAGTTATTGTACTTACAGGCATGGCAATTCCATAAAACACAAGGCAGTCCACCACACAGAACAGTGAACTTTTGATCTGGCCTCACTTAAAGACCTGACCATGTTAGATTGTTGTATGAAAAAACAAAAAGGAGGCAGAAGACAGGAAAAAGTAGGAGGAGGAAAAGAAGAATGAAGAAGGATAAGAAGCAGAAATAATAATAATAATAATGTCCCGAAAAGTTATCTGTCTCGCTGCTAAACATCGGATACGAGAATTTTAGAATTGATTTAAGTTATATATACATGTATATATATTTATATATCTTTTCTGACAACTTTGTTAAAACTTATGCAAAAATACAGAAAATAAAGATAAAGAAAAAATATTGACAGAAGGCAGGGGGGAAAAAGCACCTTACCTACAGAGGAACAAAGGTAACAAAGAATTGCATTCAACTCCTCCTCAGAAACCATGCAAGCCAGAGAGTGAAGTGAAACATTTAAAGTGTTGAGAGGAAGAAACCACCAACCTAGAATTCTGTACCCTGTAAAATGACCCTTCAAAAATGAAGGAGAAATTAAGACTTTATGAGACAAACAGAAACTGAGGAAATTTGTTGCCAGTAGAGCTGTCTTCCAAGAAATGTTAAAAAAAAAAAAAAAAAAAAAAAGTTTTTAAGAGAGAAGGAAAATAATATAGGTCAGAAACTCAGATCTACATAAAGTGAGGAAGAATACTGAAGAAGGAATAAGTGAAGGTAAAATAAAACAAGAATTATGTTGGATTTTACCAGCATTAACAATCTTAGATGATGCTCTGCTAGACATATGGCATAAAGTATAAAAGAAAATGAAATATATGCATATATAAACATGAAATAATTGTAGAAATACAGGGGGATTTTGACAGGGCATTTGCTTATGGATTTCCATTATGCTGAACATAAAAATAGAAAGAGCTTTTAAATTTCTCTCAAGGGTTAAATTTCCATTAATATGTGAATAATCAAAAACTATTATGATTACATGAAGCAGATAGAACAGGACATCAGAAACCTTCCTTAACATACGTCTTGGATTTTCTACTTTGTTGCTTACAGTTATACTGGTGTGCTGGTTAATGTGTTGTTGTTGTTGTTGTTAGGTCCATTTGTTTATTTTTGTTTTTATTTCGATTACTCTAGGAGGTGGGTCAAAAAAGATCTTGCTGTGATTTATGTCAAAGAGTGTTCTTCCTATGGTTTCCTCTAAGAGTTTTATAGTGTCTGGTCTTACACTTAGGTCTTTAATCCATTGTGAGTTTATTTTTGTGTATGGTGTTAGGGAGTGTTCGCATTTCATTCTTTTACATGTAGCTGTCCAGTTTTGCCAGCACCACTTATTGAAGAGACGGTCTTTTCTCCATTATATATCTTTGCCTCCTTTGTCATAGATTAGTTGACCATAGGTGCATGGGTTTAATCTCTGGGCTTTCTATCCTGTTCCATTGATCTATATTTCTGTTTTTGTGCCAGTACCATGTTGTCTTGATTACTGTAGCTTTGTAATATAGTCTGAAGTCAGGGAGTCTGATTCCTCCAGCTCCGTTTTTTTTCCCTCAAGATTGTTTTGGTTATTTGGGGTCCTTTTTGTCATCATACAAATTTTAAGATTTTTTTGTTCTAGTTCTGTAAAAAATGCCATTGGTAATTTGATAGGGATTGCACTGAATCTGTAGATTGCTTTAGGTAGTATAGTCATTTTGATTCTCCCAATCCAAGAACATGGTATATCTTTCCATCTGTTTGTGTCATCTTTGATTTTTTCATCAGTGTCTTACAATTTTCTGAGTACAGGTCTTTTACCTCCTTAGGTAGGTTTATTCCTACGTATTTTATTCTTTTTGTTGCAGTGGTAAATGGGAGGGTTTCCTTAATTTCTCTTTCAGATTTTTCATCATTAGTGTATAGGAATGCAAGAGACTTCTGTGCATTAATTTTGTATCCTGCAACTTTACCAAATTCATTGATTAGCTCTACTAGTTTTCTGGTGGCATCTTTAGGATTTTCTATGTATAGTATCATGTCATCTGCAGTGACAGTTTTACTTCTTCTTTTCCAATTTGTATTCCTTTCATTTCTTTTTCTTCTCTGATTGCCATGGCTAGGACTTCCAAAACTATGTTGAATAACAGTGGCAAGAGTGGACATTCTTGTCTTCTTCCTGATCTTAGAGGAAATGCTTTCAGTTTTTCACCACTGAGAATGATGTTTGCTGTGGGTTTGTTGTATATGACCTTTATTATGTTGAGGTACATTCCCTCTATGCTCACTTTCTGGAGAGTTTTTATCATAAATTGGTGTTGAATTTTGTCAAAAGGTTTTTCTGCATCTATTGTGATGATCATATGGTTTTTATTCTTCAATTTGTTAATATGGTATATCACATTGATTGATTTGCATATATTGAAGAATCCTTGCATCCCTGGGATAAATCCCACTTGATCATGGTGTACAATCCTTTTAATGTGTTGTTGGATTCTGTTTGCTAGTATTTTGTTGAGGATTTTTGCATCTATATTCATCAGTGATATTGGCCTGTAGTTTTCTTTCTTTGTGACATCTTTGTCTGGTTTTGGTATCAGGGTGACGGTGGCCTCATAGAATGAGTTTGGGAGTGTTCCTTCCTCTGCAATGTTTTGGAAGAGTTTGAGAAGGATGGGTGTTAGCTCTTCTCTAAATGTTTGATAGAATTCACCTGTGAAGCCATCTGGTCCTGGACTTTTGTTTGTTGGAAGATTTTTAATCACAGTTTCAATTTCATTACTTGTGATTGGTCTGTTCATATTTTCTATTTCTTCCTGCTTCAGTCTTGGAAGGTTATATCTTTCCAAGAATTTGTCCATTTCTTTCAGGTTGTCCATTTTCTTGGCATAGAGTTGCTTGTAGTAGTCTCTTATGATGCTTTGTATTTCTGCAGTGTTCACTGTAACTTCTCCTTTTTCATTTCTAATTTTATTGATTTGAGTCCTCTCCCTCTTTTTCTTGATGAGTCTGGCTAAAGGTTTGTCAATTTTGTTCTTCTCAAAGAACCAGCTTTTAGTTTTATTGAGCTTTGGTATTGTTTTCTTTGTTTCTATTTCATTTATTTCTGCTGTGATCTTTATGATTTCTTTCCTTCTACTAACTTTGGGTTTTGTTTGTTCTTCTTTCTCTAGTTCCTTTAGGTGTAAGGTTAGATTGTTTATGTGAGATTTTTCTTGTTTCTTGAGGTAGGCTTGTATAGCTATAAACTTCCCTCTTAGAACTGCTTTTGCTGCATCCCATAGGTTTTGGATCATTGTGTTTTCATTGTCATTAGTTTCTAAGTATTTTTTGATTTCCTCTTTGATTTCTTCAGTGATCTCTTGGTTATTTAGTAATGTATTTTTTAGCCTCCATGTGTTTGTGTTTTTTACATTTTTTTCCCTGTAATTTATTTCTAATCTCATAGCAATGTGGTCGGAGAAGATGCTTGATACGATTTCAATTTTCTTAAATTTACTGAGGCTTGATTTGTGGCCCAAGACATGATCTATCCTGCAGAATGTTCCATAAGCACTTGAGAAGAAAGTGTAATCTGCAGTTTTCAGATGGAATGTCCTATAAATATCAATTAAAACTATATGGTCTATTGTGTCATTTAAAACTTGTGTTTCCTTATTAATTTTCTGTCTGGCTGATCTGTCCTTTCGTGTAAGTGAGGTGTTAAACTCCCCCACTATTACTGTGTTACTGTCGATTTCCTCTTTTATAGGTGTTAACATTTGCCTTATGTATTGAGGTGCTCGTATGTTGGGTGCATATATATTTATAATTGTTATATCTTCCTCTTGGATTGATCCCTTGATCATTATGTATTGTCCTTCCTTGTCTCTTGTAACATTCTTTATTTTAAAGTCTATTTTATCTGATATGAGTATTGCTACTCCAGCTTTCTTTTGATTTCCATTTGCATGGAATATCTTTTTCCATCCCCTCACTTTCAGTCTGTATGTGTCCCTAGGTCTGAAGTGGGTCTCTTGTAGACAGCATATAGATGGGTCTTATTTTTGTATCCATTCAGCAAGCCTGTGTCTTTTGGTTGGAGCATTTAATCCATTCACATTTAAGGTAATTATCGATATGTATGTTCCTATGACCATTTTCTTAATTGTTTTGGGTTTGTTTTTGGAGGCCTTTTCTTCTCTTGTGTTTCCCACTTAGAGAAGTTCCTTTAGCATTTGTTGTAGAGCTGGTTTGGTGGTGCTGAATTCTCTTAGCTTTTGCTTGTCTGTAAAGCTTTTGATTTCTCCATTGAATCTGAATGAGATCCTTGCTGGGTAGAGTAATCTTGGTTGTAGGTTCTTCCTTTTCATCACTTTAAATATATCGTGCCACTCCCTTCTGGCTTGTAGAGTTGCTGCTGAGAAATCAGCTGTTAACCTTATGGGAGTTCCCCTGTATGTTATTTGCCATTTTTCCCTTGTTGCTTTTAATAATTTTTCTTTGTCTTTAATTTTTGTCTCTTTGATTACTATGTGTCTTGGCGTGTTTCTTCTTGGGTTTATCCTGCCTGGGACTATCTGCACTTCCTGGAGTTGTGACTATTTCCTTTCCCATGTTAGGGAAGTTTTCGACTCTAATCTCTTCAAATATTTTCTCGGGTCTTTCTCTTTCTCTCTCTTCTCCTTCTGGGACCCCTATAATGAGAATGTTGGTGCATTTAATGTTGTCCCAGAGGTCTATTAGGCTGTCTTCATTTCTTTTCATTCTTTTTTCTTTATTCTGTTCTGCAGCAGTGAATTCCACCATTCTGTCTTCCACGTCACTTATCAGTTCTCCTGCCTCAGTTATTCTGCTATTGATTCCTTCTAGTGTATTTTTCATTTCAGTTATTGTATTGTTCATCTTTGTTTGTATATTCTTTAATTCTTCTAGGTGTTAGTTCTTTAATTCTTCTAGGTCTTTGTTAAACATTTCTTGCATCTCAATCTTTGCCTCCATTCTTTTTCCGAGGTCCAGATCATCTTCACTATCATTATTCTGAATTCTTTTTCTGGAAGGTTGCCTATCTCCACTTCATTTAATTGTTTTTCTGGGGTTTTACCTTGTTCCTTTATCTGGTACATAGTCCTCTGCCTTTTCATTTTGTCTCTCTTTCTGTGAATGTGGTTTTCTTTCCACAGGCTACAGGATAGTAGTTCTTCTTGCTTTTGCCATCCGTCCTCTGGTCTGTGCTGGTTAATGTTTAACAACCTGCCCTATGGGCCAACATGAGCCACTGCAGCACACTATATGTTCCTCCTTTTCAGACCAAAGTATTCAGCATTCATTGCTATCAATTTGCCTATTGTTATCAACAAAGCCAAAGTTTTTTCAACAACATATTCACCAAGAAAACTGCCAGCTTCGATGAACCACCTAATTAACTGTAATCTAATTAGAAATCAGAAATGAAGTCGGTGATGTTAATCCACTAAAACAGTGGTTAAGTCCCTGGGATTTTAGATGCTCAGATTTAAATCCTGTTATATCAACTCTTAGAAGACATGATTTTGAGCTTGACACATAACATCTCAAACCTTTTTTCCACATCTCTAAACTGAACATAATACCAGGCCTGCCCTACTCTTGCATAAAAATTAAGTTAAATAATCCATGTAAAGTACATCCAATAATCACTATATGTGCATGGCACACAGAAAAACATTCATTTCTATTTTTATTCTTTGAGAAGAACAAGAGTATTTAGTTATAAATATCCAAAGTAATGGTTTCTCTCATGTAAAAATGAATTCACTTTCTTGAGTTATTTATAGTGGCACTTTCAATTTATTTTCAAAAGTGAACAAGTACATTTAATTTAAAATTAATAAGATCATTATTGTGTATTCATTAAAAATTTCATGTGATTACTGGAAGCATTTACAAGGTATGCAATGGACTCATTATATAGAAGAGACCGTAATTAAACATTAATAAATGGAATTTTAAATAATCACTTATAAAAATATATTATTAAATTTGAGATCTCTTATTTTAAAATCTATCAATAATTTCTATTTACTAGAGAGAAAGTAAGAAATTAAATGTTTTGTGAATATTTAAACAAATAGAATTAATTTTAGAAATGGATGACAAAGGATAAGTCCTCTAGTCAGAGTCAGTCTCCTGCCTGCTAGAAAACTGTAATGCAGTCAGGAGATTCTGTTGATGTTCTTCTCTGTATCTTCTCCTTTTTTCAATAATCAAGGTCAGTATTTAATAATGTCAGTGGAGTCTCTTTTTTCTCCCCCCATACACTGACAATAAACAGCAAGTTTATTCATGTGTTGTCACAAAGGTCAGTGCATAATTTGCGTCGCTAATAATACCTGTGTGATTTAATTTGACCTGAAGGTAATCTGTCTGGCTTTCTTTTTCCCTTTATTTGTGATTTTGCAAGAGAAACACAATGTTTAATTTTGTTTCTTTACTTTAAAACATTTCATCACTTAAAAAGGTAAATCATAAATTCCATGAAGACACCATGAGTATTTTGATTACATTTTTTTCAGCTGCTAGCACAGTTTCTGGAACATAACTGGGGTGAGAGAGAGAGGGAGAGAAAGAAGAAAGAAAGAAAGAAAGAGAGAGAGAGAGAGAGAGAGAGGGAGGTAGGGAGGGAGGGAGGGAGGGAGGAAGGAAGGAAGAAAAGAAAGAAAGAAGGAAAGAGAGAGAGGGAGGGAGGGAGGGAGGGAGGAAGTAAGGAGGAGGGAGGGAGGGAAGGAGGACAAATAAAGAACTAGCACCAAATTATCTTTAAAAATAACTAAAATTGTTCAGTGCAGTGTTTTCTTACTTCATTGGTGAGCTCCTTTAACTATCCTTCATAGTACTTCTTATAGTTTGAAATTACCTGCTTATATGATTGTTTGATTATAATCCCCACTAGACTATTTTGCCTACAGTGATACTCCCGACTTCCAGCACAGGACCAGGCACAGAGCAGGAACCCAGGAAACACTGATCAAGGAAGGAAAGCCTCTTGTTTGGGTATGTTGGCTAATTAGCAGATATCAGAGCTCTAGTCTAAGACTCTATGCCCTATTTTATACAACAAAAAAGCCCTGCAATAAAAAAGCAAGTCTTTTTGAATGTCTGTTACAATGACTGCATAATCCCCAAGATTTTCAGTTATCCTTTAAGCATGGAAAGTCTTTAAAGATGGAGTTTCATCTCATTTTCTCTGAATATGCATAATGTGCAGGGAGGCACTTGTATCCCGTCAGACATTTTAAAAATATTTAATATGTTAAATATTCTAAAATAGACAATATATTATAAATCGTATGATTTTAAATGCTCTATTTCTCACCAGCTAAATGGGCTCCAATTATTGGCACAAATGTTTTATCTTACTTTCAGAGACAGGACTGGTAATAGAAATCAAACGTGTGTCTGTTCAGGTAATACTGCGTATATTATTTTATCTTTGAACGTTATATTTTATTGTTTCAAAAAAACAAAACAATAAAAAGAGTTATGAAGCTTTCCCTCTACTGTGCTTTTCTGAAAGAGTTTATATAGAATTGCAATTTTACCTTTTTAAAATAGTTAGTAGAACCCTTGGGTTAAAACATTAAAAACAGAGGTTTGTTGGGAGAGAGGGCAGAATCAGTCATCAAGAATTCAACTTCTTCAGTAAAAACGGCATGATTCACACCTTCTATTTATTTTTATGTTAATTTTGGTTAATATGTATTTCAAGGAATTTGTCCATTCATCCAAATTGTAGAATTTATTGGCATATAGTTGTTCATAAATTCCTATTGTTTTCATTTTAAAATCTATAGTATGTATATGTGTTGATGTCCCCTTTGTGGTTCCTGATGTTGGTAATTTGTGTGGTCTCCTTTTTCAAATTTTTTTCCTTGATTAGTCTTGCTTTAAACCTTCATTAATCATTTTTTAAAAACCAACTTTTGATTTTGTTAGAAAAACAAGAGTAAATTAAATTTAAAATAAGTAGAAGGAAGTAACAAAGATAACAAATGGAAATCAATGACCAGAAAAGACAATATAGAAAAACTTAATAAAGCCAAATATTGGTTCTTTTAATAAAACAATACCAAGCAAGACTGACCAAGAAAAAAGATAAAAACTCAAATTGCCAGCATCAGGAATAAAGAAGGGGACATCACTATATATTCTATAAACATTAAAAAGTACCTCTATATCAATAAAACTGATAACTAAGATAAAATGGACAAATCTTCAAAATACACAAATTAACAAACTGACGCAAGTAGAAAAAGAAATTTTAAATAGCCATATATCTGTTAAAAATTGAGTCTTAACTTAAAACTTTCCCAGGTCCAAACTGTTTTGTTTGTGAATTCTGTCAAATATTAAAGGAGAAAGAAATAACTCAGATGGTTTCTCTAGTGAATTCTGTCAAACATTTGAGAAAAAATAATTCATTCTAATGCACACTTTTAAAAAATATAGGAGGATATAACATTCTTAACTTTTTTCTGAGGTTAACATAACTCTGACACCAAACCTGACAAAGATATTACAAAAAAATAACTACAGACCACTATCTCTCATGAACACAAATGCAAAAGCTCTCAATGAAGTATTAGCAAATCATACCTGGAAATATATTAAAAAGATAATATAACATGACCAAGTGGGATTTATCCCAGGGATGCAAAATTAATTTACCACTTGTATAAATCAATGTCATTCACCATATTAACTATAAAGGGAAAGGACATGTGCACATCAATATATGCAGGAAAGCTTTTGGCAAAACACAGCGTCCATTCATGATAAAACAAAAGCCTTTTATCAAACTAGGAATCGAAGGGAACTGCCATAATCTGATAAAGGGCACCTAGTTTTTAAAAACACCTACAGCTATCATCATACTTAATGGTGAAATAGTAAATTTTTCCCCCTTAATATTATGAATAAGGCCAGGATGTTGACTTTTAACAAGTCTATGTAGCATTGCACTGGAGGTCCTAGCCAACTATTAAAGAAAGAAAGTTATAAAGATTAGAAAAGAAGAAATAAAACTATACTTTATTCACATGCAACACAATTGAGGATGCAGAAAAATCCTATGAACCTATGAAAATCTGGTAGAGCATATATTGTATATATCAAAGTCATGAGATTCAAGGTCAATATATACTTATCATATATCTATATACTACCAGTGAAAAAAATTGAAAATAAAATTTCTAAAAATTATTATCATTTGCAACAGCCTCAAAAAACATTAAATACTTAAAGGTAAATTTAACAAAAGATGTATGAGACTTCTCAATTACAGACTATAAAATATTACTGAGAGATATTTAAAAATGCCTAAATATATACCTAAAGATATACCATGTTCATTCAACTAAAGACTTAAGGTTATTAAGTTGTCCATTCTCTCCCATGTAATCTCAGCCAGAATCTCAGCAGACTTTTTATAAAAGTTGACACACTGATTCTAAAAATATCTATTGAAATAAAAAAGATCTAGAGTAGCCAAAATAGTCCTGCAAAAGAAGGAAAAATTTGGACAACTCACTCTTTCTGATTTCAAGATTTATTCTAGGGAATTCCCTGGTGGCACAGTGGTTAAGAATCCACCTGCAAATGCAGGGGACACGGGTTTGAGCCCTGGTCTGGGAAGATCCCACATGCCACGGAGCAACTAAGCCCATGCGCCACAACTACTGAGCCTGCACTCTAGAGCCCGCGAGCCACGACTACTGAGCCCACGCGCCCTAGAGCCCGCGCTCCACAACAAGAGAAGCCACCACAATGAGAAGCCCACGCACCTCAACGAAGAGTAGCCCCCCGCTGGTGGCAACTAGAGAAAGCCCACGCACAGCAATGAAGACCCAACACAGCCAAAAATAAATAAATAAATTAATGAATTAAAAAAAATTTTTTAATTAAAAAAAGATTTATTCTAAAGCTACAGTAATCAAGAAATAGTGGTATTGACTTAACAATGGACAAATAAATCAACAAATGAAAAGGGAGAGTCTTTTCAACATAAGGAGCTGAAACAACTGGAAATTCTTACATACCACTCCTTAAATCATACACAAAAGTTAACGTAATGTGGATTAAAGGCCAACTATCAAAGCCAAATCTTCTAAAACAAAACATAAAAGAATATCTTTATGACCCTGGGATAGGCAAAGATTTCTTAGACAGAACACAGAAAGCACTAACCTTCAAAGAAAATATTGATAAATTGAAGTTCATCGACAATGAGAAATCATTAGGGAATTACAAATCAAAACCACAATGAGATAGCACAACACACTGACAGGACTGGCAAAAATTTTAAAGACCGACAACACTAAATACTGACAAGAATTTCAAATAATGAAAACTTTCATACATTGTAAGTGAGAATGCAAAATTACACACCCCTTTAGAAAATGGTTTGGAAATTTCTTATATAGTTAAACATATACCTACCTATGATCCAAAAATTCCATCAAAAAGAAGTAAAATCCTATTTCTACAAAAAGACTTGTCCAAGAATGTTTGTAGAAGCATGTTCACTATAGGCAGAAACTAGAAACTAGTCCAATGTTCCACAACAAAAGATTGGATAAACAAATTGTAGTCTATATTGTGGAATGCTACTCATAAGTAGAAAAACCAAATTAATTATACATACAACATTTTAAAAATATCAAAAACTTTAGATGAGCAAAGCAAAGCCTGATAAAGTATGTACTATACAGTTCCATTTATGTGAATTTCAAGAAGCAAAACTAATCTATAGCAAAAGATTTCAAGAAAGTGGTTGCTTTCCAGAGAAGGAGAATTGGCTGAGGAAGGGCACAAGGAAATCTGGGGTGACGGGAATGTTCCATATTTTGATAGAGTTATTAGTTATGTGACTGTGTACGTTTCTCAACATTCACTGAACTGTACCATTTAAGACTTATTTCACTAAATGTACATATACCTCAATAAAATTTTAAATAGAATACACAAAAAATTAATAAATCACGCAAAATTAATCTGTAGTGGTAAAGTCCAAGACAGTGGTTACCCAAGGCATGGAACTGTGATTTGACAGAGATGTAAGGCAGCTTCTGCAGTACTGATAATGTTCTGCATCTTCATCTGGGTCCCGGTTGTGCCGCTATATTTACTTTGTGAAATTTCAGGTATACTGATGATAAGGACATTTTTTTAATATGTTGTACTTCAATATAATTTGCATTTAAAAATTTTCTTGCTAGTAATCACAAAAGGCCTCTCCATCAATTCCTAGCTAGAAATGCATATACTGTGTCACTGATACAACGGAACGTAATGAGGTTGCTAGCTGTACCACCACATTGTGCATAATAACCTCCTAGTGGAAAAGCTTTAACCTGTTACTATGACAGCGTGCTTTGACTATGGCATTCACAGAGAATAAATCATTTCAATTTAATCTGGCCAGTTGCTTTGTTATTAAAGATGACAAGGAAGCAGCAGCAAGCATCACTAGAGAAATCACAGTAATATACATCTGTCACATTATAATACAGTGGGATCAGAGATCATTCAGGAGTGTCATAATTGTAATTTCAGAAAACCAAATACTATTTATGTGATAACATCCACCTGTATCTCTTTAAGTTGCATTTTCAATTTGCTGCTTCTTTACATCTATTCAACACTGAAGCATCGCATGTTATTAAATACTATGTGAATAAGTTAGGCCTGTCTGTGAAGGATCAGAAGCCAACTGGGGCACTTCAGCATCTGGGGCCAGAAGATTCTATTTTAACAGCACCCATATGGTCCTTGAAGCACAGCTTAAGCATTTTGATAGCCATGCCAAGATTCAACTAAGGAGATAGATTTTTACCACAGATGAAAGTGTCTCCCAGTGAAAGAAAACAGATTAATGGACGTGTCAGTTAGGGTTCTTTGGTTGCAGTCTATGGATACTCATTCTAGCTAACATATGCAAAAAAAGAGAGAATTTGTTATAAACTGATTTGGGAATTGCTCACTGGATTAAGGTGAGGAAGGACAACAAGGCATCTGTGGAGCTTTGAAAAGGGGAACTGATGGAAATATGCATTGGATTCTGCTCAGCCCCACCTCACATCCTCTGGGGCCAACTTTTTATTCCAATCGTTGCTACAGAAAGCAGCTACATAGGTATAATTTGACAGCCCCTTCTGTATGGGGATTTCTCTGCCACATAGGATGCTTGTGACAGCCCACTAGCCATTCTGGCACATAAACAGAAATATGGAGATGTGAAGGAGGTAGCAATTCATGTGGCAACCAATGGGACATGAGCTGCTGGAAAAATGTTACCCCTCTTTTATCCCCCAACTGGATAATTTTGCGCTGCTTTCTATGTGATTCTGCATATAGTTCCCAGCATGACTGAGCCTCAGTTGCCTACAACAGTGATCAGCTTGCCTTGAACAGTGCAGCTCAGACTGGGCTCTCCCTCCTTTCCTGTTTTACCCTCCCTGTCCTCTACAACTGTTGTTTGGAACTACTTCCTAAGATACATTACCTGCCCACAAGCCCTATACTAGGCTCTACTATTTTAGGGAAATGTAAGCTAAAATAAAAGTTATCTACAGGGCTCTATGGCTGCCAGAGTAAATGCATTTCAAATCTATTCAGTCATTTTTGTTCCGTTGATCATGAATTGAATCCTGGGACAGCACACAATTGGCCAAGCTTGAATCCCATGCCCACTTCTTGCATATGAAGGGTAAGACATGCTAGGTAGTCACTCAGAGGGAGAAGACATAATTCCTCGAAAGGAAAGAAGAGAAGAGAGGGGAGGGAAGGGGAGGGGAGGGGAGGGGAGGGAAGGGGAGGGGAGGGGAGGGGAGGGGAGGGGAGGGGAGGGGCGGGGAGGGGAGGGGAGGGGAGGGGAGGGGCGGGGCGGGGAGGGGAGGGGAGGGGAGGGGAGGGGCGGGGAGGGGAGGGGAGGGGAGAGAAGGGAAGGGAAAGGAGAAAAGTTGCTCTTTCGTTGTATTATTGTGTGCCCAAAGTATTGCATTAAAAACCTAAAAGGCAAACTCCGTAGAGTGTGATTATTTAAATTATATCCCTAAATTAACAGCACATATAACATTATATTTACAATGAATTTATTTCACAAAGTGTTTGAGAATATAGGCCACTTCCACTTATTGTGATTAATTTAAAATTCATCAAACATCTGAAGATGGTTAGATTAGAACCTCACGTCCTACTCACTCTTTAAAAAGTTTGATATTACACTGCCACCAGAAAGGAACCAAAGCTTCTAGGAAAGATGGAGTAAACACATTCTACAGTACTCATCTCACTAATTACAACTAAACACCCTAAACAAAATATATAGAACAACTATATATCAGAAGATTGTGACAGGTAGAGAAAAATACAGACTGGATAAGGACCCGTGGACTCAAGGAACAATGTGGTGATGAGTTCTTTGGTTTGGTTTGATGTTATCCCTATCTGTCTTGGCCTTTACACTACAGCAGCCTATAACCCTGAAACACAAAGGGATAAAGAGAAGTAAACAACGACAACAAAAGACTGCTCTTGCTAGCCAAAGCACAGGGAAGAAGGCAGCCGTGCAGGATGGAACCCTTTGACAATATCTCTCCTACTCCAAGCAAACACCACAAAAAAAAACTTCCCCTTTGCACCAGGCACTGCAGCAACCATGGAACACGAACCAAGTCAAACATCCCCACATTGCACCAACCGAGCAGAGGCTCCAGTGTCTTCCACCTTCGCTCTTCCCTGGGTGTTGTAGATACTATTGGTAGTATCCTGTCCACCAGCCTCACTCTACAATAGCTACAGAGGCAGAGCGCTTTCCCCAACCCATCCAAAAGCCCATCATGCGCTACACGAATGTAAACAGAGGCAGCATCCCTCCTTCTTACCCATCAGGCACTATGAAGACTGTAGAAGGATCCCTATCTACAACCCCTGCCCTGCACTAAGGGAACATCAGCAAAGAGGAGGCACTCCAGCCCCTCCCAACTAAACTGTGGAAATTAGGAGATTAGATTAAGGAGAGTAGGAACCTGGAAAAAGAGATTCTTTATAGCTGGGCATAAAACCACAAGCACACCCCAACAGCCCATGTATGAAATTGACTAGAATCAATATAGCAAAAACGTTGAAAAGTGAACTATGGCACAGAATACCACTCAGGTTTCAAACTGACCTCAGTATTAATAAGCAGAGTAGACCAGAATAACGCTGCAAAAGTTTGAAAACTAAATTGACATTGGAACTATAGCCTACAAAATACAAAAGTGGACTAGGTCATGCTTTCTGAACCTAAACAGGTCTATTGCGCAGTGAAACAGAAGATTTATATAGGAACCAGAGTCTCATAACCTAATATTAAAAAAATCCAGAACACAATCTAAAATATGTCGTACCAAGAACCAGTAAACTCTCAATTCAAATGAGGAAAGATAAGCAACAGTGCCAACACTGAGTTTATCCAAATGTTAGAATTACCTGACTAGAATTTTAAAGCAGTTGTCATAAAAATGCTCCAACAAGAAATTACAAACCCTCTTGAAATAAATGGAAATATAGAAAGTCCAAGAAAAGAAATAGAAGATATTTAAAAAATTAAATAAAAATTTTAAAATTAAAAATAAAGTAAATGAAATTTAAAAACTCCCTGGATTGGCTCAGTAGCAGAATGGAGATAACAGAGGACAAAAAACCAGTAAACATAAAGACAGATCAATAGTAATTATCCAATCTGAACAACAAAGAGAAAATAGATTAAAAATAGCCAAGGATTCTCAGCAATATGTGGGGCAATGACAAAAGATCTATCATTTGTGTCACTGAAGTCCCAGAAGAGAACAAGAAAGAGATCGGGGCTAAAACAATACTTGAAGAAACAGTGGCTGAAATATTCCCAGATTTGACAAAGGACATAAATCTACAGAATAAAAGAGGAACAGTCATAAAAGGATAAACCCAAAGAAATGCATGCCCTGATATATCATAATCAGAGTTCTAAGAACTAAAAATATAGATTAAAAAATTCAAAAGCAGCCAAAGAGCAACAATACATTACCTGTAAAGGAGGGACATTTTGAATCTTGAAGTGTTTCTAACCAGAAACAATAGAAGCTAGAAAGAAGTGGCCAACATTTTTCAAGTGCTGAAATTAAAAGATCTACCAACCCAGAATCCTACATCCAGTGAAAATATACTGGGCATTTTACCAAAATAAAAATAAAAATCATATATTTGGCTTCACTCAAAAAATCAGAATACCTGGCCATCAGGCCTGATTTTTTACAGAGCAACGATAGTCCTGAGGCAGAGGGAGCTTCTCCCTTTAGATGAGGAGTGTACCGTCTACTCACCAGAATCCACATCTATAGCTTCTTATCCTGAGTACTGTTTCAAACACTTATTCTACTTGCCTGGCTGTTGTAGGTACTGGGTTTATGGCATCCAGACTATTAGTTCTAAAGTTTTCCAGAGATTCTAATAAAAGCCATAGAACCCCAGAAATGCACCCATTCAAACAATTTTGTATTTAGTTTCAAAGGTCATAGACTCATATGTTCCTAAGATTCTGCAGACCCCACTTTAAGAAACTCTGATTTGACCATCTAGTGTACTAGTCTAATCCCATACACATTGAGATTATTGATTACTCATCTTTTTTCTATGTTAACTCTATTTAGGAATGCCTCCTATATTGCCATATGTGTTTGCTGTATTACTTAGGAATATTCAGTTCTGCTACGGAGAATAAGACAAACAAATAAGGAAGATTAAATGAAACTAAGTGTAAAAGCAAGTACCTTGTGAAACATATTAGACATAAAGAAAGTAGTTAGAATCTATATATGAAGGAGTAGAAGAACCAAGTAGCCACCAAATATTCATGAAGCACCCAACAGTTTCTGCGACATAACTTGCAGAATGTGTGAAGGAGTGAATGAATGAATGAATGAATGCAAGGCTCTGCTTCTCCAGTACATTACATCCCTTCCTCTTACCTCAACCAAATTACTTTTCTCCATATTCATTATTGTCTCCACTAGATCTTAAATTTATTGTAGACAAGGGCCATAAATTATGTTGTATACATAACGTAAGTTAATAAGTACCTGAAAGCAGTGTCACACATAGAAGTGATTCTCAGACTCAAGGGTACATCACAATCACCTGGGAAGCTTGTTTAAAATACAGATATCTAGGAGCCACCCTCAGAAGTTTTGATTCAGTAATTTAGAGATGTGATGTAAGAATCTGCATTTTTTTTAATTTTATTTATTTTTTTATACAGCAGGTTTTTATTAGTTATCTATTTTATACATTTTAGTGTATATATGTCAATCCCAATCTCCCAATTCATCCCACCACCACCACCACCACCCCACTTTCCCCCCTTGGTGTCTATAAGTTTGTTCTCTACATCTGTGTCTGTATTTCTGCCTTGCAAACTGGTTCATCTGTACCGTTTTTCTAGATTCCACATATATGTGTTAATATACAATATTTGTTTTTCTCTTTCTGACTTACTTCACTCTGTATGACAGTCTCTAGGTCCATTCACGTCTCTACAAATGACCCAATTTCGTTCCTTTTTATGGCTGAGTAATATTCCATTGTATATATGTACCACAACTTCTTTATCCATTCATCTGTCAATGGGCATTTAGGTTGCTTCCATGACCTGGCTATTGTAAACAGTGCTGCAGTGAACATTGGGGTGTATGTGTCTTTTTGAATTATAGTATGCTCAGTAGTGGGATTGCTGGATCATATGGTAATTCTATGTTTAGTTTTTTAAGGAACCTCCATACTGTTCTCCATAGTGGCTATATCAGTTTATATTCCCACCAACAGGGCAAGAGGGTTCCCTTTTCTCCACACCCTTTCCAGCATTTGTTGTTTGTAGATTTTCTGATGATTTTCTAAACAGTGTGAGGTGATACCTTATTGTAGTTTTGATTTGCATTTCTCTAATAATTAGTGATGTTGAGCATCTTTTCATGTGCCTCTTGGCCATCTGTATGTCTTCTTTGGAGAAAGGTCTATTTAGGTCTTCTGTCCCTTTTTTTGATTGGGTTGTTTGTTTTTTTTAATATTGAGCTGCATGAGCTGTTTATATATATTGGAGATTAATCCTTTGCCCGTTGATTCATTTGTAAATATTTTCTCCCATTCTGAGGGTTGTCTTTTCGTCTTGTTTATAGTTTCCTTTGTTGTGCAAAAGCTTTTAAATTTCATTAGGTTCCATTTGTTTATTTTTGTTTTTATTCCCATTCCTACTCTAGCAGGTGGGTCAAAAAGATCTTGCTGTGATTTATGTCAAAGAGTGTTCTTCCTATGGTTTCCTCTAAGAGTTTTATAGTGTCTGGTTCTTACATTTAGGTCTTTAATCCATTTTGAGTTTATTTTTGTGTATGGTGTTAGGGAGTGTTCTAATTTCATTATTTACATGTAGCTGCCCAGTTTTCCCAGCACCACTTATTAAAGAGATGGTCTTTTCTCCATTGTATATCCTTGCCTCTTTTGTCATAGATTAGTTGACCATAGGTGCATGGGTTTATCTCTGGGCTTTCTATCGTGTTCCATTGATCTATATTTCTGTTTTTATGCCAGTACCATATTGTCTTGATTACTGTAGCTTTGTACTATAGTCTGAAGTCAGGGAGTCTGATTCCTCCAGCTCCATTTTTTTCCCTCAAGATTGCTTTGGCTACTGGGGGTCTTTTGTGTTTCCATACAAATTTTAAGATTTTTTGTTCTAGTTCTGTAAAAAAATGCCATTGGTAATTTGATAGTGATTGCATTGAATCTCTAGATTGCTTTGGGTAGTATAGTCATTTTCACAATATTGAAGAATATGTATTTTTACCAAAACTCCCACTGCTTTTGAAGTAGGAGCTCCATCAACAACATAATGAAAACTATTGAAATAGGAAATGTGGAAAGTCTAGGGCAAATGGTAATATCTCTCTCCACTCTTAATAATGATACATTATCAAATAGATTAAAATAGACTTCAGAGCAGACACTCTGAAGGACACTGGGGGAAAGATGGGCCTAGCTCCTTCACCTTTGGTGGTATGATTTGGGGAGGGGGGAGGAGAATTTATTGCTATCTGTGTGAGATACTAGTTTTACCAGCTTGCAGAGTCACTATCTTCTGCCCAGCCAGCTGCTTCTTTGTTATCATTGTTCATGGCCAGAAGATTGGCAAGAAGCAAGAACCATAGCTTAGTTCCTGCTGCAACTGCCTCAAGAGTTGAATGGTCCCGCTTCTTGTTTGCTTGATTTCATAATACTCATTATTGCAACTGCACTTATTGCATGCCTAGAGTTGAACTTAAAAGCCCAATGTAAAATTTTAAATTAATATTTAGATTTTTTAAAATTATATATTACTTTTAAACAATTTCAGATTGAGGAAGCACATAAAGATCATCAGGGATTTTTAAGCTGGAGGTTTGAAAAAGCAGAAACACTTTCCAAGTTGAGCCATTACTTTATGTGTGGGCTCATAGTAGTTGAAATAAGTAGTCAATTGGATTTTCTTGATTTCTGCTTTACTTTATGAAAACTCTGCATGGTGTTTTCCAACTTATTACCATGTAACAACTGATTTTGTTCATTTACATAATCCAGTCCCCAACTTTTACATAAAGTTGTCAACCCAAATACTCAAACTTTAATTTCTGGAACATGTATTATCAATTTGGAATTCTGGATAATACATGTAATCATGAAATGTATTAATTAATTAGGAAAATATTTTTACATATCTCTAAATTGTTTATTTGCAGTTCCATTGAATCTGAAAGCAATTGGATTAGAATTCCAAGCTCTTTCAAGTCACTGAAATTCAAAGAAATCCACAACTAATCCAAAGTACCATAAACATTTTATGCTAAGTAAAGGCAACTGTCTTCTTGCACAAGCTCTTATTTTTCCCAATTTAACACAGCAGTTCACAGAGAAACAAACAGCTAACCTAATAAAGAAACAGACGGAGCATTTACTGCCTCTTTACCTTATGTGACACACCAAGGAAATAATAGCTGAGTTCAGTACTAAAGGGGCATTAAAACATCAATAAAAATATGCAATAGGTATAATTCTCTATTTACTGGTCTGGACCTTACTTACTTGAGTAACACAGGTCATAGCTACAATATCTTGATTTTCCATCCAATAAGAGAGTACACAAAAAGAAAGAGAGGTTGTAGTAAAAAACAGTTGTAGTATTGTTTAATGCTGTACTGATTCAGACCCAGGCAACTATACAGAAAACAGACAAACAATCAACTGATCTAACACAATAAATCAATTTAGGGCTTTGCTGGGTAGTGCAAAATAAACAAGTCCCTACCAGGGATTACTAACTTCCTACCTTACAGGAATCATTCAAAAACAATTACAGACAGACTAACATAACCCCTTTTAAGGTTTAGTTAACATTTTTACTTTGGTCTCACACTATTTTTCTTCCCTTATATTTAGATATAAGCTAGGAAAAAATAGTAAGATTTTTTCAAGTTTGCTGTTAATTTATGACATGAGAATATTTTCCCAATTTTACTCTTGCTTATTGATGAACTTATTAGTATCCTCACTGTGTGGGAGTTTTACCCTTTTGGAAGGGGTATTTGGCTTTTCAAATCTCTAAAGGCCCTAATTCTGAATCTTTATTGAAGGATTTTTCATTTTTAAAGACATATTCAAAAGAATTTTACCTTAAAAATAATTTTTATAAAGCCCCTCAGTCATCTGGGGCCTCTCTGACTCTGAGATTTGCATAACACCTGACCAAAAATTTATTATGTCTTTTAAAAAAATGTTGTTCTATACAAGAAAATAAAGAACTTAATAAGAAGATTGGACATTAAAGGATTCTTATCTGGAGAAATTTTATCCTCTTGGAGAAAGAACTATGAAAAATACATTTGAGTGTCCTCAGCTGGCCATCCCATCACCCTACACACCCAACCACACTCATGGGACTTTTAGTCTCTCAAGATTAAGAATTCATGGAAAACAAAAGGTGACGCACATATGAAGAAACCTCCTTCATGAAAGTAAACAAAACAACAAACTAAAAGAACTAAGAGGAAAACAGACAAAGTAAGGAGTGATAAAGTTAATTCATATATCCAGACCCACAAAATGGAGGCTGCCCCAGTGGCCCAGCCCATGTCACAAATCAAACCTAAATCAGCCTCCACTTATGAGAAACACCTGACAAGGACGCCTAACATACACCAATCACAGGCCTCCAACTCAGCTTTAGCCATCTTACCTTACCCTAGAAAACAGAACCCCACTAGCCCTGTCATGAAAACCCCAACCTCCTGGCCAATCATGCCCTGTTTCCAGATGCCTCTCCTAACATTCCATAAAACTCACTCTTGCCCAAAATCCCTCGGGAAGAGTGTACCACTGCTTGTGAGGCACTGTACTCTCCCCATCCATGGATTGTTTTCCCTTGAATAAAGGAGATTGCACTAGTTACTAAATTGTTTTAATTTTGTCATTTGACAGTTTTGGCAGGCCAGATAGGACCTGAAGACAGCTGCTGAAGATCCTGGGATGGCTCTGAGACACAGGTAAGGGCACCCACAGAGACTTTTTGTTTGGCTGCCTCTTCAGCTGCTCTCTGGGATCTCCAGTAAGCTTCTCTCAGATCAAGCTCTACTTATTTTGCATTCTGAGTTCTTCAAGTTTGTCTGACCTAATTCTTCTAGGTAGAAAATTGAGGTCTGAGAGACTCCAGATTTTTCTGGGTGAGACTTAGTGGGTCACAGCATTTGGGTTTGTGGCACCTCATCTACAAGGTAAGCACCTTCAGGGGGTCCTGACAGGTCTCAGGAACTGTGCATTGGCAGCCAGAAACAATAAGTCTGATTGAGTTAGGGAGGACTATTTCAACAAGGAAAAATAATGGGTACCCTTCAGTCTTAGAAAGCAAGATGGATGGCAGCCATTAGAAGACTCACAAAGCCTTGAGCTAAGTCCACAGAACAAACTGCTGGGGGACTTAGGGAAACACGTTAAGACAAGAAATTTGGACTTTTTTGACCAACAGCACATCAAAATCTAAGTGGAACTATTAAAAGCCATTAAGGCATCATCCACTATAAAGAACTCTTCTCATGAATGGAATAACAGCTTTATTGCTTATGAAAATCTTAGAAGCCAAAGCTTCAAAATTGGTAGGCAAGAATCGAGCACTTCAGAGCCGTTAGTGTGCTCACCACCTAACTCTAAGACTCCTGTGCTAGGATAAGCTGGTCACAGAACAGGTTAGATTGACACTACGTCACGAGTTAACCTTAAGAAAATTTCTGTGCAACAAGGTACACCATAAAACACCACAAAATCCTGAACTCAGCAGCACTTCCCTCTTCCCTCCAAGAGACCCAAGGCTTAGCTAAAGAAATGAGATCCTCAGGTTTGAGCATGCCACCTCCCAGCACGTCTTATTTTATGTCTAAGAACTGTGGTTTCAGAAGCTATACATAGCTATAAAAATTGCAAAATCTTAGTAAGAAAACCTAGAATTACAGCAGCCATTATGGGAAATGTTCCAATTAGGCAAGATCATTTATTTAAGAAGTTCACTTGAAACTAAGGGTTCCTAAATCAAACAAACAGAATGGCATACCTATTTTAATTGGTGTGCAGAGTGCTCCAAAAGACTTCAAGATTCCAAAATAGCTTCATTGAAAGATTCGTTGCAAAAGGCTAATAAAAAATTAATGACACAAGAGGTGTTGTACCTAAAGCCAAAGACTATAAGACTGATGTGACTCCTACTGTCCCCTCTACCCTTTTACCTGTGTACTCACAGTCTACCAATCCTCTACCTAAATTGCCTTTCCACTCTGAAGAGACTACAAGACCATAAACAAAAGTCTCCTGAGTTGGTGGCCTTACAGACACCCCCATATCTACCAAAAAAGGGGGACCCTCATAAGGTTCCCTCCCAGGGTTGATGGATCTCTGGATGATTCCCCAGTAAACTGTTAGCAGTTAGTCTCATAAACAGCCAAGGGGAAACTAAAATTAAAATTAATAAAAAGTTAGGCAAATTCTGGTAGATACTAGAACTACACTCTCTACTCTAAACCCCACTTGCTCAGGACTCTAGCGATGAGATCCTAGAGAAACTGGCAGAAGCCGGTGAAGAGTAAGGATTCTTACCAGAGTCAGCCCTCCTGGATCACTAAGAGAGAGAGAAAGGTAAAATTTCACACTGTCCCTTTCTTTCCAAACCCAGACCCATTGGTTATTGATCCTTTCTATCCCAGGGACAGCTATTGGCTTCTTGTTAGTCTCATTTTGTGTCCTGAGAACTCAGCTTGGCAACCATCAGGTTGGGGGCCCCCAAAATATGGCCAGACTGAAAGGTGGATTAGATTCCCTTTGCAGCTAGATATGGCCAAAACATGTGAGTTCACATCATAAAAATGAAGCAACTGGATTAAATGATCTTAAATGTCCCTTCACTTCTAAAATTATTTAATTAGACGAGTTTGAGTGACTTCTCATAGTCCAATTATTAAGATGAACCCAGAAGCCTAAACTGTTGAATTGGACAGAAACTTAAGAAAGTTTCTTAAAAACAAGCTTAAGAAGAAAAAAAAAAGTATTGATTCACTTAATTGAGAAGGCTAGAAATCATCCTGGCTCCATACATGATTGGATTCAGAGATCCAATGATGTCATCAGAACTTGGTGCCTTTCCAGCTCTTGGCTCTTTTCCACAGAGTTGGCTTCTTTCTCTGGCTTCACATTATGGCCCCTGACAGCTCCAGGATCATAATCTCCTAGGATGATCTCCGACTGGATTATTTTTGCTGACACATACAACCCTGAATCACTGAGGCCTAAGGCTCATACTTAGCCCTGACTGAATTGTGAATTTCTCCCCCACCGCAAATTTTCTGTTATTTTCATATGAGTACATTTTAACTAATACAGATTTTGATACCAGGAAATGAGGCACTACAGAAAACATAAAGGTTTAATAGAAGATGAAGGATACAGAACAGAGAAGACCCTACTATTTCCTCTACTATTTCTTTCTGGAAATCTTATACTTGATTTTTAATATTCATTTCTTTTATGCTAAAACTCAGTCAAGGTGCCTACTAAGGCTACAGCAATTGGGGACTTGATAAGAATGTGCTTAGAGTGTTGTGTTTTTTTTTAACATTTTTTTTTTAATTCAAACAGAAAGTCACAAAAATTATAATCATCCTCATCAGTTCACTCAGTCCCATGTAATTTTTTTTTTCATCTTGATCTTTTGTTAGCACTTTTATGAATTCATCAGTTTTCCATTAGAGTTCTGAAAATGCTTATTCATTCAGTTCAGCAGTACAGTCAGTTATCAGAAACCTGTACTTGTCAGAGTCTTTTCCATGAATTCCTTGAAGACGAAACCCTTTTATAGGAACATATTAGCAAAAGCATCAGAGTACACCCAGAACTGTCTGTAAAAGACAGAAGACTTAAAAATGACCATGGTTAAAGATTTGATGAAAGTTCACAATAATGCAATTGACAAGGAAATATAGTTATTTCTGAGATATACATTTTAAAGTAATAACTAGAATTATGACTTCTAACATTATACCAGAACATATAAGATATTTAGGAATTTCATGTAATGTCTGAAGCATTTATATTAACATATTTCCATACAAAAAACCCAAAGAAAGTTTAGTATTAGCTTTTGTTTTGTTTTGTTTTGTTTTGTTTTGTTTATACAGCAGGTTCTTATTAGTCATCAATTTTATACACATCAGTGTATACATGTCAATCCCAATCGCCCAATTCAGCACACCACCACTACCACCCGCCGCCACTTTCCCCCCTTGGTGTCCATACGTTCGTTCTCTACATCTGTGTCTCAACTTCTGCCCTGCAAACCAGCTCATCTGTACCATTTTTCTAGGTTCCACATACATGCGTTAATATACGATATTTGTTTTTCTCTTTCTGACTTACTTCACTCTGTATGACAGTCTCTACATCCATCCACGTCTCAACAAATGACTCAATTTAGTTCCTTTTTATGGCTGAGTAATATTCCATTGTATATATGTACCACAACTTCTTTATCCATTCGTCTGTCAACAGGCATTTAGGTTGCTTCCATGACCTGGCTATTGTAAATAGTGCTGCAATGAACACTGGGGTGCATGTGTCTCTTTGAATTATGGTTTCCTCTGGATACATGCCAAGTAGTGGGATTGCTGGATCATATGATAATTCTATTTTTAGTTTTTTAAGGAATCTCCATACTGTTCTCCATAGTGGCTGTATCAATTTACATTCCCACCAACAGCATAAGAGGGTACCCTTTTCTCCACACCCTCTCCAGCATTTGTTGTTTGTAGATTTTCTAATGATGCCCATTCTAACTGGTGTGAGGTGATACCTCATTGTAGTTTTGATTTGCATTTCTCTAATAATTAGTGATGTTGAGCAGCTTTTCTTGTGCTTCTTGGCCATCTGTATGTCTTCCTTGGAGAAATGTCTACTTAGGTCTTCTGCCCATTTTTGGATTGGGTTGTTTGTTTCTTTAATATTGAGCTGCATGAGCTGTTTATATATTTTGGAGATTAATCCTTTGTCCGTTGATTCATTTGCAAATATTTTCTCCCATTCTGAGGGTTGTCTTTTCGTCTTGTTTATGGTTTCCTTTGCTGTACAAAAGCTTTCAAGTTTCATTAGGTCCCATTTGTTTATTTTTGTTTTTATTTCGATTACTCTAGGAGATGGATCAAAAAAGATCTTGCTGTGATTTATGTCAAACAGTGTTCTTCTTATGTTTTCCTCTAAGAGTTTTATAGTGTCTGGTCTTACTTTTAGGTCTCTAATCCATTTTGAGTTTATTTTTGTGTATGGTGTTAGGGAGTGTTCTAATTTCATTCTTTTACATGTAGCTGTCCAGTTTTCCCAGCACCACTTACTGAAGAGACTGTCCTTGACTCCTTCGTTATAGATTAGTTGACCATAGGTGCGTGGGTTTGTCTCTGGGCTTTCTATCTTGTTCCATTGATCTATGTTTCTGTTTTTGTGCCAGTACCATATTGTCTTGATTACTGTAGCTTTGTAGTATAGTCTGAAGTCAGGGAGTCTGATTCTTCCAGCTCTGTTTTTTTCCCTCAAGACTGCTTTGGCTATTCGGGGTCTTTTGTGTCTCCATACAAATTTTAAGATGGTTTATTCTAGTTCCGTAAAAAATGCCACTGGTAATTTGATAGTGATTGCATTGAATCTGTAGATTGCTTTGGGTATTATAGTCATTTTCACAATATTGATTCTTCCAATCCAAGAACATGGTATATCTCTCCATCTGTTGGTATCATCTTTAATTTCTTTTACCAGTGTCTTATAGTCTTCTGCATACAGGTCTTCTGTCTCCCTAGGTAGGTTTATTCCTAGGTATTTTCTTCTTTTTGTTGGAGTGGTAAATGGGAGTGTTTCCTTAATTTCTCTTTCAGATTTTTCATCATTAGTGTATAGGAATGCACGAGATTTCTGTGCATTAATTTTGTATTCTGCAACTTTACCAAATTCATTGATTAGCTCTAGTAGTTTTCTGGTGGCATTTTTAGGATTCTCTATGTGTAGTATCATATCATCTGCAAACAGTGACAGTTTTACTTCTTTTCCGATTTGTATTCATTTTATTTCTTTTTCTTCTCTGATTGCCGTGGCTAGGACTTCCAAAACTATGTTGAATAATAGTGGTGAGAGTGGACATCCTTGTCTTTTTCCTGATCTTAGAGGAAATGCTTTCAGTTTCTCACCATTGACAATGAGGTTTGCTGTGGGTTTCTCGTATATGGCCTTTATTATGTTGAGGTAGGTTCCCTCTATGCCTACTTTCTGGAGAGTTTTTGTCATAAATGGGTGTTGAATTTTGTCAAAAGCTTTTTCTGCATCTATTGAGATGATCATATGGTTTTTATTCTTCAATTTGTTATTACGGTGTATCACATTAATAGATTTGCGTATATTGAAGAATCCTTGCATTCCTGGGATAAATCCCACTTGATCATGGTGCATGATCCTTTTAATGTGTTGTTGGAGTCCGTTTGCTAGTATTTTTTTGAGGATTTTTGCATCTATATTCATCAGTGATATTGGTCTGTAATTTTCTTTTTTTGTAGTATCTTTGTCTGGTTTTGGTATCAGGGTGATGGTGGCCTCAAAGAATGTGTTTGGGAGTGTTCCTTCCTCTGCAAGTTTTTGGAAGAGTTTGAGAAGGATGGGTGCTAGCTATTCTCTAAATGTTTGATAGAATTCACCTGTGAAGCCATCTGGTCCTGGACTTCCGTTTGTTGAAAGATTTTTAATCACAGTTTCAATTTCATTACTTGTGATTGGTCTGTTCATATTTTCTATTTCTTCCTCGTTCAGTCTTGGAAGGTTATACCTTTCTAAGAATTTGTCCATTTCTTCCAGGTTGTCCATTTTATCGGCATAGAGTTGCTTGTAGTAGTCTCTTAGGATGCTTTGTATTTCTGCGGTGTCTGTTGTAACTTCTCCTTTTTCATTTCTAATTTTATTGATTTGAGTCCTCTCCCTTTTTTTCTTGATGAGTCCAGCTAATGGTTTATCAATTTTGTTTATCTTCTCAAAGAACCAGCTTTTAGTTTTATTGATCTTTGCTATTGTTTCTTTGTTTCTATTTATTTCTGCTGTGATCTTTATGATTTCTTTCCTTTTGCTAACTTTGGGTTTTGTTTGTTCTTCTTTCTCTAGTTTCTTTAAGTGTAAGGTTAGATTGTTTACTTGAGATTTTTCTTGTTTCTTGAGGTAGGATTGTATAGCTATAAACTTCCCTCTTAGAACTGCTTTTGCTGCATCCCATAGGTTTTGGATCGCTGTGTTTTCATTGTCATTTGCCTCTAGGTATTTTTTGATTTCCTCTTTGATTTCTTCAGTGATCTCTTGGTTATTTAGTAACGTAGTGTTTAGCCTCCATGTGTTTGTGTTTTTTACATTTTCTTCCCTGTAATTCATTTCTAATCTCATAGTGTTGTGGTCAGAAAAGATGCTTGATATGATTTCAACTTTCTTAAATTTACTGAGGCTTGATTTGTGACCCAAGATGTGATCTATCCTGGAGAATGTTCTGTGTACACTTGAGAAGAAAGTGTAATCTGCTGATTTTGGATGGAATGTCCTATAAATATCAATTAAATCTATCTGGTCTTTTGTGTCATTTAAAGCTTCGGTTTCCTTATTTATTTTCATTTTGGATGATCTGTCCATTGGTGTAAGTGAGGTGTTAAAGTCCCCCACTATTATTATGTTACTGTCGATTTCCTCTTTTATAGCTGTTAGCAGTTGCCTTATGTATTGAGGTGCTCCTATGTTGGGTGCATATATATTTATAATTGTTATATCTTCCTCTTGGATTGATCCCTTGATCATTGTGTAGTGTCCTTCCTTGTCTCTTGTAACATTCTTTATTTTAAAGTCTATTTTATCTGATATGAGTATAGCTACTCCAGCTTTCTTTTGATTTCCATTTGCATGGAATATCCTTTTCCATCCCCTCACTTTCAGTCTGTATGTGTCCCTAGGTCTGAAGTGGGTCTCTTGTAGACAGCATATATATGTGTCTTGTTTTTGTATCCATTCAGCAAGACTGTGTCTTTTGGTTGGAGCATTTAATCCATTCACATTTAAGGTAATTATCGATATGTATGTTCCTATGACCATTTTCTTAATTGTTATGGGTTTGTTTTTGTAGGTCCTTTTCTTCTCTTGTGTTTCCCACTTAGAGAAGTTACTTTAGCATTTGTTGTAGAGCTGGTTTGGTGGTGCTGAATTCTCTTAGCCTTTGCTTGTCTGTAAAGCTTTTGATTTCTCCGTTGAATCTGAATGAGATCCTTGCCAGGTAGAGTAATCTTGGTTATAGGTTCTTCCCTTTCATCACTTTAAGTATATCATACCACTCCCTTCTGGCTTGTAGAGTTTCTGCTGAGAAATCAGCTGTTAACCTTATGGGAGTTCCCTTGTATGTTATTTATTGTTTTTCCCTTGCTGCTTTCAATAATTTTTCTTTGTCTTTAATTTTTGCCAATTTGATTACTATGTGTCTCAGCGTGTTTCTCCTTGGGTTTATCCTGTATGGGACTTGCTGCGCTTCCTGGACTTGGGTGGCTATTTCCTTTCCCATGTTAAGGAAATTTTCAACTATAATCTCTTCAAATATTTTCTCGGGTCCTTTCTCTCTCTCTTCTCCTTCTGGGACCCCTATAATGCGAATGTTGTTGTGTTTAATGTTGTCCCAGAGGTCTCTTAGGCTGTCTTCACTTCTTTTCATTCTTTTTTCTTTATTCTGTTCCGCAGCAGTGAATTCCACCATTCTGTCTTCCAGGTCACTTATCCGTTCTTCTGCCTCAGTTATTCTGCTATTGATTCCTTCTAGTGTAGTTTTCATTTCAGTTATTGTATTGTTCATCTCTGTTTGTTTGTTCTTTAATTCTTCTAGGTCTTTGTTAAACATTTCTTGCATCTTCTCAATCTTTGCCTCCATTGTTTTTCCGAGGTCCTTGGTCATCTTCACTATCATTATTCTTTTTCTGGAAGGTTGCCTATCTCCACTTCATTTAGTTGTTTTTCTGGGGTTTTATCATGTTCCTTCATCTGGTACATAGCCCTCTGCCTTTTCATCTTGTCTATCTTTCTGTGAATGTGGTTTTTGTTCTACAGGCTGTAGGATTGTAGTTCTTCTTGCTTCTACTCTCTGCCCTCTGGTGGATGAGGCTATCTAAGAGGCTTGTGTAAGTTTCCTGATGGGAGGGACTGGTGGTGGGTAGAGCTGACTGTTGCTCTGGTGGGCAGAGCTCAGTAAAACTTTAATCCGCTTGACTGTAGATGGGTGGGGCTGGGTTCCCTCCCTGTTGGTTTTTTGACCTGAGGCAACCCAACACTGGAGCCTACCTGGGCTCTTTGGTGGGGCTAATGACAGACTCTGGGGGGACTCATGCCAAGGAGTATTTCCCAGAACTTCTGCTGTCAGTGTCCTTATCCCCACAGTGAGCCACAGCCAACCCCTGCCTCTGCCCGAGACCCTCCAACACTAGCAGGTAGGTCTGGTTCAGTCTCCCCTGCGGTCACTGATCCTTCCCCTGGGTACCCATGTGCACACTACTTTGTGTGTGCCCTCCAAGAGTGGAGTCTCTGTTTCCCCCAATCCTGTCGAAGTCCTGCAATCAAATCCCACTAGGCTTCAAAATCTGATTCTCTAGGAATTCCTCCTCCTGTTGCCGGACCCCCAGGTTGGGAAGCCTGACGTGGGGCTCAGAACCTTCACTCCAGTGGGTGGACTTCTGTGGTATAAGTGTTCTCCAGTCTGTGAGTCACCCACCCAGCAGTTATGGGATTTGATTTTACTGTGATTGCACCCCTCCTACCATCTCATTGTGGCTTCTCCTTTGTCTTTGGATGTGGGGCATCTTTTTTGGTGAGTTCCAGTGTCTTCCTGTCGATGATTGTCCAGCAGCTAGCTGTGATTCTGGTGTTCTCGCAAGAGGGAGTGAGAGCACATCCTTCTACTCTGCCATCTTGGTTCCTCCCTTCACAGAGTCTTCGCTTAGAGTGTTTCTAATGACCTTCTTGAGGCCATTAATGAAGTCTTACAAAAAAGAGACAAACAGGCTGAATGTGGCCCACTGTAAACACAGAGGGGAAAACATAGCTTCATTAAGAAGGGCCATTTCTATAATCCAAAATGATGGACTTTTGTACATTAGAAAAGTTGAATTGTCTACCTTGGCAAATATTAATGCTGGTACAGATTGGAAGGTAGACGATTTGGAAGAATATAAGATTGAGGTACAAGAAAAACATGAGATTCAGTCAAGTCCTATTAAGTATTCTCTTCCTGAAAAAGGATACAATATATTGATGTCCACCAACCCACGGCTATTGCTTCAAATCTCTTCCAGGGACAGGCCAAAATAGATAGAGGCCGTTAAACTAAGATTCTAGGAAAGAGACTTGTTCCTAGGAGACCAAAGTCCCAAACTCAAAAGCCATGACTACATTAAAATCTCCTGGTATGGTAACGCACAGTGAAAATTACAAATACATATGGACTGAGCTTGACCATAAAGAGCTATGACTTAAATATTTTGTTGTTGTTGAATTTTTGAATTTTATTTTATTTGTTTTTTTATACAGTAGGTTCTTATTAGTTATCCATTTTACACATATTAGTGTATATACGTCAATCCCAATCTCCCAATTCATCACACCACCACCACCACCACCCCCGCCACTTTCCCCCCTTGGTGTCCATACATTTGTTCTCTACATCTGTGTCTCTATTTCTGCCCTGCAAACCGGTTCATCTGTACCATTTTTTCTAGGTTCCACATATATGCGTTAATATACGATATTTGTTTTTCTCTTTCTGACTTACTTCACTCTGTATGACAGTCTCTAGATCCATCCATGTATGACTTAAATCTTAAATCCCTTAGACACACACCTACAGGGAGTGAGCTACTAAAGCTGTGTAGCTCCAGAAAGGGCATCATAATATCCAATGTCTGTCTCATTTGAAAGACAATGGAGAAAAGTGATCATAGGTGGCAGGACATGGGGTGATAGAGCAGGACTGACAAGTGAGTTTATCCTGGAAAGCAGAATTAGATGCTGCCATATGTAACACAAAAAGTCACTACACCACCAGGTCAGAAAACCCTATTTTCAGCCACCAGATTATGGTTTACACTATGTACCAGTGAGCAACTGTACACTGCCCTTTTCCAAATAGAATTTTCATTGTGCTTATCCTGTTCTTTCTCCATGACTTTAAATATGTTAAAAGCAAATAATAACAGTGTATTAGACTTAATACAATGAAAAGCTACATCTAGGTGTGATGGGAGGAAAAGCAACTCAACCAGAGACTTGGAATCAAAACAGTGAAGATCCTGAGCTGTCCCATTTGAGGGAAGAATAAATGTATTTCATGCTGATGTGAGCATTTTAAGGGTGCATATTTATTTCAGAAGGAGCTAAGTTTGGATATTGAGTGGTTAAAGGGGAAGACTATATTCAACAGTTGGCTAAGTCCTCAACATCCATCCCAAACTTTCCCCATAATAGCAATAGAGTTTGAATACGGACTGCTGTTTCATGAATAGTTCCTGAATTGCCCAACCAATGAGGATAATCTCTTCTCCCTTGCTGGTGATTAGTTCAAAACCCAGGGTCAAGCCAATCAGTAAATTCCTCTTACATTAATGATTCATACAGGGATAAGGATGCAACCTAAATTGTCTCCATCAAAATGAACATAAGGATTTGTTAAATTGTTTCCATCAAAGTGAAGATAAGGATTTATGTTAAATTTTTGGTGGAAACTTGAATAGGAAGTCAATGAGATGAAACTAACACAGATGATAAAGTAGAAATAGGGAAAGCACATCAGTACTGATATCCTTGTTGAGCCCCAGAATAACTAATCCTGGAGTTTGTGCTTCCTCTGGGTTTCCAGTTATACGAGATTTAAAACATCATTTTTTTAAGTCAGATTTTTCTCTTACTTGCAGTCAAAACACCCTGGCTAATATGCTATCTCTATACTAATGACAACTTGTATCAGTTAGGAATTGCAGTCAGCTGCAAGGAACAGAAGCCTGAATGACAGTGGCTTAAACACATTAGAGGATTGGCTTTTCTCATGAAATATGACATCTGGAGATGGACAGTCCTGGCTGATACAGGATGACTATATTCCAGGCTTCTTCTATCATTTTGTTCAGTCTTCTTTAACATGTACTTATCACCTTATTTTCAGAAATTAGCTGCATCAGTATTTCAATCAGGAAGGATGAAAGAAAAGGCAAGCAACAAAAGATCAATGCTACTCTTTTAAATAGTTTTTCCCTAACTATTTCAAAATTGCTACATACATTTTATTGGCCATAACTGTGTCATGTGACCATCCTATGTACAAGGGAAGCTGAGGAATAGCATTTCTATAGCTGGACCTACTTCCACTACCAAAACAAATGAGAATCAAATTCGTAAAGTTGAAGGGAAGATTGGCATTAGGTAGGCAAACTAGCCACCTCTGTTACATTCTCAAATTTATGTCTCCAGCTCATACCTCCTCTCTGATCTCTTGACTCACATATCAAACATGTTTTTTAAACTCTCCACACTTGTAGATTATAGACACCTCAAACTAAATATGTATAAAACAAAGCTATGATCTTACATGCAATCTGTACCTCCATGATGGTTAACTTTGTGTGTCAACTAGACTGGGCAATAGGATACCCAGATATTTGGTCAAACATTATTCTGGGTGTGTCTGTGAGAGTATTTTTGGATGAGATTAACATTTGAATTGGTAGACTGAATAAAGCAGATTGCCCTCCCTAGTGTGAGTAGGCCTTGTCCAATCAATTGAAGATCTGAATAGAACAAAAAGGCTGAGTAAGAAGAAACTCCTCCTGCCTGATGCTTGAGCTGGGACATCAGTCTTCTCCTGCCCTCAGACTGGAACTTACACTATCATCTCTCCTGGTCCTCAGGCCTCAGACTTGGGTGGAACTTACACCACTGGTGGCTCTCCTGGGTCTCCAGCTTTCTGACTGGAGAACTTGGCACTTCCCAGCTTCCATAGTTGAATGAGTCTAACAAAATATCTGTCTGTCTGAGTCTCTCTGTCTAGATAGATAGATAGATAGATAGATAGATAGATAGATAGATAGATAGATAGATATAGATAAATAGATAGATTTATATAGAAAGACATAGATACATAGCTCTCTGCTTCTCTGAAGAACTTGCCTCAAGTCATCCCCATCTCAGTGAATGGTACCACCACTTAGTCACTGAACGACCCTACCAATTACAAAAGTGTACCTATATACCTGCAGAACCTTCAAAATGATTTTTCATTCAACTATTACTCACCCTTTCCCATGCATTGAATTCATCACCACATTGATTCAGTACTTCCTTCCAGTGTATTTCAAATCAGTCAACTTCTCTCCATCTCTAATGCCACCACTTTAGTCAAGTCACTGGACTCCCAAAATTCTAACTGGTTGCCCTGCTTTCACTTAGTCCTTTCTGATAAAATTTGCAGGTAGCTTTGAATGATAGTTTGAAACCAGAAATCAGATATCACTCTCCTGTTCAAAACCCTCCAACGGCTTACCATTATACTTCATCTTACCATGGTCAACAGGGTCTCATGAAGTGGTTCACCTCTATCTCTCCAACTTCATCACACTCCCTCCTTGCTCCCTTTCAGCCACATTGTCCTCCTCTTTGCTTTTCAGATATACCAAGCTCTTTCCCCACCCCTGCAATTTTGCTCTATGTGGAATGATCTACCTCCAGCTTTTCATGTGGCTAGTTTATTCTCATCATTTAAATCTCCTCAGATTGGCTTTTCCCATTCTCTCCAGGCAGTCTTTCATCATTTAGTAAAATAGCCCTTCATAACAGTTAATCATCTATAATCCCAATCTGTAATTATTTTTCTTTTACTGTGTCTTATCTCCTAACTAGTATATATGCTCCATCAAGACAACAAACTAGTCTTTGGAGTTAGTTAATATTTCTAAGTCTAAGCACAATGCTATTTCTTAGCCAATACTCAAAGAATTTACTGAGTGATTTCATTTATTCATTCAACAAATATTTGTTAAGGTCTTAGAAGAAAGTGTTCCAGGCACTGGGGCTGCAATAGTAAGTGAAAGGGCCAGAGTCATTGCCTTCATGGAGTTTACCCTCTAGAGGGAAAAGACAGAGACTAAACAAATGTGTCAGAAGGAGAATTTTTTTATGAAAGGTGTCCACTGGTTATTTGTTCAGAATATTTTCTCTTTCTCGGGACTTAAACAAAGACTAGATGCCAAGAAAACACTGGGAAGTTTGGCACATTCTATTCCTTCCCAATAAGGCCTTAGAATTTGTGAATGCTGTCATAAATACTGGGAAACCAACCAAAGTATCAGTTACTCTGACATATATACAAGAGGTTAATACCTTCAAGGGACCCCTGGGAGGTGGGTGTAGGAGGATACCAAATAATTGTTGACTGAGATTATGATCAGATAGACAAATATGCCATAGTCAAACTCATTGTGAAGATTCACAATCTTACTTATTCCAAGGCCAAAAAGGTCAACAAGATGGAATGTGATGTACTGATTACAAATGTCAAAATGCTGAATCAAAGGGAAGCTGAGGTTGTGTTGAGAAGAGAAAAAAAGAATAAATGGGATACCAGATTATATTACTCCCTGTCAGCAAAGCTCATGATAGGCCTGACTGCCAGCTGTGGGAACACTATCAAGGAACGGTATGCCATCCCAAACCATCACTCTTCCTCTTGCCAAGGCTCCTGTTAACACACAGCTGGGCATGTCTTGGCAAAGAGGTTGATGTGCTCCCTCAATTTATTAACAATTGCTTCATTTTCTGTTGATACCAAGGACCAAATAATTCTAACATTTCTCATAGTTGATGAAATTAATTGCTAAATTCAGACTTTGGGGATTATTTTGCCAATAATTCTTGCCCAGGTTCAAGATAACATCATTTCCAATGTGTCTGTTCACAAGCTTTAATGACGCCTGTGAGTCACACATTTCAGCCACAGAGAGTTAACATGCTCTGAGAGGTTCTACTTGCTTCTGAGTGAGTAGAAGCCAAATGCAAATGGCGGAAAATCTAAGCAAATGTTACAAATAAACAGCAACAATAAGAATAGTAATGTTTTAAAAACTAACATTTATTAAGGCAGGCACTTTACTAAGCACTTCATTATGCATTTTCCCAGTTAGCCCTCACAGCAGTCTTGTGAAGTAAGTACAATTATTTTCCCTATTTTACAAAAACAGGAAACAGGTAAGGAGGAGACAGACATCAGAAGTGTGTACCTATTGTTGTTTTGGAGGAGACAAGAAGACAAAATGGGAGGGAAAAAAAGGAAAAGGAGCAGGATAGCAGTGGATTGACCGCCTTTGGTTTTACTCAATTCACTGGACCAGTATAGAGTTCAAATTGATCATAAAGAGAAAAGCAGTCAGTTTCTTTAAGATATCATAGAAAGTGGTTTTCTGTGCCTAATAACCACACTTCTTATCAGTCCGTCTCAATCAACATTTACAAGAGTAGAATATTTCATCATCACTGCAATGTTTCTCTTAACCTAACCATGAATACATTGAACCCCCATGAATACAAGCCAATCCCCAGAGAAGTTGTACATATCCCTCTGGGACCTATGCGGCTCTTAGAGGCTGGGAATGCATCCTATCCATTTCTCGATCCCCAATAGTTTACATGAGCCTGACACATAGCAAGTAACTACTAAATGATTATTGAGAGAACAAGTCCACAATTCCATTAGCTCCCACAAATAAAAAAGGTTGCATATTTAATAAGACTATAGACCCTACAGTTGGGGCAGAATGGCAAATAGATTTCAACTCAGAAGCCACCACCAAGAGAAAGGTAGTAGCTGCCTATCCTGCTGCGTTGAGTAGGATTCTGACTGCATAAGGCTTTAGTATAGAAAGGATCCTTTGACAAGTTCTTTTTTCTTATTCTTAATTAACTTAATTTTTTAGCTTTATTGAGGTATAACTGACAAATAAAATTGTAATATTTTACAATTTTAAAGCATACACCGTGGTGATTTGATATACACATATATTGTGAAAGGATTTCCCCCATCAAGTTAATTAACACATCCATCAAACTCACACTTTCTTTTTTTTTTGGTGAGAAATATTTAAGTTCTACTCCCTTAACAAATTTCAATTATACAATACAGTGTCATAAACTATAGTTACCATGTTATATATTATTATTACCATGTTATTATATTCTGACTCTATTTATCTTATAACGGAAAGTTTGTACCCTTTTACCAACCTCTTCCTATTTCCCCCAGCCACCAGCACCCAACCTCTGGGTACCACATTTTTACTCTGTTTCTGTGAGTTTGAATTTTTTTTTTTTAACGTTCCACATGAAAGAGATACTGTACAGGATTTGTCTTTCTCGGTTTAGCTTATTTCACTTAGCATAATGAACTCCAGGTATATCCATGTGTTGCAAATATCAGGATTTCCTTCTTCTTAAAGGTTGAATAATATTCCATCATGTATATATCATATATATGAGCACATTTTCTTTATCCACTCATCTATCATTAGATATTTAGGTTGTTTCCATACCTTGAATGTTGTGAATAATGCTGCAATGAACATGGGAGTACTGATATCTCTTTGAGTTAATGGCTTTGTTTGCTTTGGATATATACCCAGAAGTGGGATTGCTGGATCATATGGTTCCTCCATTTTTAATTTCTTGAGAAACCTCCATACTGTTTTCCATAGTGGCTGTACCAGTTTACATTCCCAAGAACAGTGTAGAATACCGTCCTTTTCTCCACATCCTCGCTAACATTTGTTATCTCTTGTCTTTTTTATAATAGCCATCCTAACAGATGTAAGGTGATATCTCATTGTGGTTTTGATTTGCATTACCCTGATAATAAGTAGTGCTGAGCACCTTTTCATGCACCTGTTGGTCATTTGTATGTCTTCTTTAGAAAGATGTCTTTCCAGATCATTTTCCCAATTTTTAATTGGGTTATTTGTTTTGGTTTGGTTTTTTGTTTGTTTTTGCTGAGGTATCTGAGTTTATTACATATTTTGGATATTAACCCCTTATTATATATATAGTTTTCAAATATTTTCTCCCACTCTATAGATTGCCTTTTCATTTTGGTTTCCTTTGCAGTGCAGAATCTTTTTAGTTTGATGCAGTTCCATTTATTTTTGGATTTGTTGCCTTTGCTTCTGGCCAAATCCTCAAAATTATTGTCAAGAACAATGTCAATGAACTTACCTGCTATGTTTTTTCCTAGGACTTTTACAGTTTCCAGTCTTAAATTCAAGTCTTTAATACATTTTGAGTTGATGTTTGTATATATGATAAGATAGGGGTCCAGTTTTCCCAGCACCATTTATTGAAGAGACTATCCTTTCCCCCATTGTATATTCTTGAATCCTTTGGCAAAAATTAATGGACCATATATGCATGAGTTTATTTCTGGACTCTCTATTCTGTTCCACTGATCTGTGTCTGTGTTTATGACAGTACCATACTATTTTGATGACTATACCATTGTAATATAGTTTGAAATCAAGAAGTGTTATGCCTCAGGCTCCACCCCAAGACTAAATCATCCCTGCATCCCTCAGCTGAGTCTTCTTCCCAGTTGTTGCTGCCCCAGATCCAGTGCCACACTGTGACATAGAGTGAAAGGGGCTGTAGTACTGACTCAGTTCAGGCTGGGGTGCATGCCAAAGCAGTTGTGGGAAACCCAGCAGCTGCTAGAGAAAACCTCTCTCCACCCTCTCCATGCTGCCTCAGGGGCAAGCCAGTGGGTGAAAGCTCCTCACGAGCAGAGTCTAGGGTTCCCACAGTCCTCCTGTTAGTTCCAGAGGCCCTCTGACCAGCCAAAGGGGCTTGCCTCCCCTGTGTGGGAGCCCAAGACTGGGGCGCCCAGTCTGTGGCTCTCACCACTCACCTTCCAGGGTGGGTCTCTACCCATGTATTCTCCTTTTTTCTCTTAGTCCCCTCCCAGGGGCACAGGTCCTGACTCAACTGCTTTTCTTCCCTTCCTACCCAATTATGTATGGATCCTTCTTACAGCCTTGGATATACAGGAGTCCTTCTGCTAGTTTCCAGTTAGTTTTCAGTGAGAATTTTCCACACATAGATGTATTTTTGATGTGTGCATGGGGGGAGGTGAGCTCCATGTCCTCTTACTCCACCATCTTGATCAACCTCCTCTCCTTTTTCATTTCTAATTTTATTTATTTGTCTCCACTCTTTTTTTATTATTTAGTCTAGCTAAAGATTTTTCAATTTTGTTTACTTTCCAAAAAACCAGCTCTTAGTTTTGTTGATCTTTTCTATTGTCTTTCTCATCTCTATTTCATTTATTTCCACTCGATTTTTGTTATTTCCTTCATTTTATTAACTTTAGGCTTAGTCTGTTACTTTTCTAGTTCCTTGAGATATAAAGTTAGATCATATCTGATAACTTTCTTTTTTCTTAATGTAGATGTTTATCACTCTAAAATTTCCTCTAAGAACTGCTTTTGCTGAATCCCATAAGTTTGGGTAAAACAATTCATTTCTTAAATGGGCAAAATACTTCAACAGACAGTTCACTAAAGATAACAAATAGTTGGCAAAAAAAGTACATGAAAAGATGCTCAACATCATCAATTATTAGGAAAAGCAAATTAAAATCACAATGTGATACCACGATATACCTCTTTGAATATCTAAGATTTAAAGATTGACCATACCAAGAGTTGTGGAGAATATGGAGAAACTGAAACCCTCATACACTGATGGTAGGAATGTAAAATGGTAGAACCACTTTTGAAAACAGTTTGGCAATTTTCTTAAAATGTTAAACATTATATTTGACACCTAAAGCACAAGCAAACAAAGGGAAAAAGTAGATAAATGGGACTCCATCAAAATAAAAAAAACTTTTGTTCTTCAAAAGGATACTATCAAGAAAGTAAAAAGACAACCCTGGGTTTGGAGAAAATGTTTAAAAATCACATACCTGATAAGGGTCTAGTTTCTAGAGCATGTAAAGAACTCTTCCAATTCAAAACTGAAAAGAGAAATAAACCAATTTTAAGATGAGTAATGAATATGAATGGATGTTTCTCCAAAGAAAATACACAAATGGCCACCTGAAAATGTGCTCAACATCATTACTTATTAGGGAAATACAAATCAAAACCATAATGAGATACCATTTCACACCCACTAGGATGACTATAATCAAAGAAACAGATATAATATGTCTTGGTAAGGATACAGAGGAAGTGGAACACCACCCCCGTTATACATTGCTGGTCAGGATGTAAAATGGTGTAGCTACTATAAAAAATAGTTTGGCAGTTCCTCAAAAAGTTAAACATAGAGTTATCATATGGCTCAGTAATTCTACTGCTCGTTATATTCCCCTGACAATTAAAATATATATTTTCACACAAAGACTCGTATAACAATGCTCATAGCAGCATTATTCATAATAGCTAAGAAGTGGAAATAACCCCAAGGCCCATCAACCGATGAACAGATAAACAAAATATGGTGTATCCTCACACTGAAATATAAGTCAGCCGTAAAAGGAATGAGATCTGGTACATGCTACAATATGGATGAACCCTTAAAAAATTATGCTAAGTGAAAGAAACCAGAAACAGAAGACCATGTATTTTATAATTATACTTACATAAACTGCACAGAATAGGCAAAAACACAGAGACAGAAAGTAGACTAGTAGCTTCTAGGGGCTAGAGGGAGGGGGAAAATGGAAAGTGACTATTAATGGGTACAAGGGATTTTTGAGGGGAGTTGATTAAAACATTATAGAATTAGATAGTGGGGATGGTTGCACAACCTTGTGAATATGCTAAAAATGAGTGAATTATACACTTTTTAAAGATGAATTTTATGGTATATGAAATAAATCTCAACTAAAAATTACTCATATCCCTTACCTTATGGTCCAGCATTCCACTCCTAAGTATTTACTCAAAAGAAATGAAACATATGTCCACACAAACACATGTATACAAATATTCAAAGCAGCTTTATTTCCAGTTGTGAAAAACTGGAAACAATCCAAATGTCTATCAACAGGAGAATGCTCATCATACTGTGGTATATGCATACCGTGGAATGCTACTCAGCAATAAAAAGTTACAAACAACATGGATCAATCTCAAACTAAATATGCTGCATAGAAGAAGCCAAACAAAAAAAGAGTACATAGTGGGTGATTCCACTTATATAAAATTCTAGGAAATGCCGACTAATGTATACTGACCAAAAGCAGATCAGGTGTTGCTTGTGAATGAGAGCAGGATTGCAAAGAACACAAAAAAATTTTTGAAGAGGATCAGTGTGTTCATTATCTTGATTATGGTGGGAGTTTCACAGGTATATTGATATATCAAATCATCAAATTGTGTAGTATAATGCAAATGGTTTATTATATGCCTATTCTACCTCAAAAAGCTGTTTCTTAAAAATAAGAAAAAATTGCCAAGAAATGTTTCCTACACTATGCTCTTTCTATTTCCTTTTGACTTTGGAGGACATCAGACAAAAGACGTGACCCTGTTCTAATGTGGCTGGTGCCTGGTGACTCTCCAAGAAATATTGGTAGAAACACTAAAGGCACGGCACCTCAGTATCAAACTTTACCCCACAGAGCTATAAGAAGAGCCTAATGGCATAGAGTAATAGTACCGATGCTAAACGAAATCGTTCCAAGAGATGCTCTGTCTGGGTAATTTGCTTTGTCCGCTGTTGACGTCATTGTTTCTCATCATCTTCTCGGTTCCTAATTTACTCCAAACCCAGAAAATCATATGAATCTCAATTAAGTATAAGTTCCTTCATGAGATATGAGGAAAGTCAAAATTTAAGAGTTATAAAATCAGGATTGTCTAACGTTATCACACTATATAGTTCCCTTGATTGCCACCTAATGTGTTAAAAGAAAATCAGGAGATCTACATCTCATACCAATTTGCAGTGCATTTCCAAAATGGCATATGCTGTGTCACTCCGACACCTAAAAGAAGGAGTGGGAGGAATGTGCCACAGAGAAGAACCTGCACAGAGTTAGGTTTGCTGAGTCAGAGGCCGTTGAACAGCAAGTGTTCTGGGTCCTGTCTGTACACACCACAGGGATTTGGGGTTAGCTTGGAGGCATTTTACAGTAATCAAGTACCTGCTTCTTTAAAGCCTGTTCATTACTGTGTTTTTTTCCTATGCTATACAGCATAATGAGCCTGAAAGTCAATGCTGGAGCCTAGAGGAGCACGGGAGCTGTACAGAAATGTTGAAATTAGAATTCTTCAGAAGGAGCTGAAAAAGGATGGTAGCCCTCCCCCCACTCCCTTCTTCAAAGGAAAGCTCATGAAAAGGTTACTTTCCTTGTGATTAAGAGTCTACACAATTAAAAATTTTAAGTGGCTGATTGAAGGATAATGTAGCAGATTTTATTCAGCCTCAGATACCTCAAGGGAAATTCAGCTTTCCTTTATTACTTTTACTGCCCGCACACATTTTCCCTTAGAAATAAAAATTAAACCTTTGTACAGTTGCTTCCAAATGCATTTTCTCTTTACTCTAATAATGGTTTTCAAGAAACATCTGTAGCAAATTAAAACGTTCCTTTTTTAAAAAAATGCATAGAGTTATCAAGAAACTGATGAATAGATGAATATAAGTGAGGATAAATAAATACCTCTGCTAACCGTCCATCTTCTAAGTACCAAGGAGTGCGTACCCCTCTTTACTGTTTGTTTACCTTTTAGGCAAATACCATAGTCAAAAACATTCAAGAATATATAGAGGTATGGGAGTATGGAAATCTCAAAAATAAGTTTATTTTTTCTCTTTTTCACACTCTCACAGTTCCTTACAGTGATACAGATCATCAGAAATTAAGATTATTTGCTGATAACAATTTACAATAACCAGGACATGGAAGCAACTTAAACGTCCATCAACAGATGAATGGATAAAGAAGATGTGGTATATATACACAATGGAATACTACTCAGCCATAAAAAAGTATGAAATAATGCCATTTGCAGCACGTGGATGGACCTAGAGATTATCATACTAAGTGAAGTAAGTCAGAAAGAGAAAGACAAATACCATATAATATCACTTATATGTGGAATCCAGAATATCACACAAATGAACTTGTCTATGAAACAGAAACAGACTCACAGACATAGAAAACAAACTTATGGTTACCAAAGGGAAAAGAAGGTGGGGGAGGGATAAATTAAGAGTTTGGGATTAGCAGATACAAACTACTATAAATAAAATAAACAACAAGGTCCTACTATATAGCACAGGGAACTATATTCAATATACTGTAATAAACCATAATGGAAGAAAAAATGAAAAAGTGTGTGTGTGTGTGTGTGTGTGTGTGTGTGTGTGTATATATATATACATATATATATATATCTGAATCACTTTGCTGTACACCAGAAACTAACACAACATTGTAAATCAGCTAAAATTTTTTAAAGGTTATTCGTTGATATTAACTTTCTATTTTTTGATGAGCTTAATTTATTTTTGTAGGCTTTGAAATGTAAAATAGGTAGAAATGAGAAAAGGACTGAAGGTCTGTTGGGGAGTGGCCAGACCTGCAATAACAGTGGCTAACATTTGTTGAATGTCTCCTATTCCCCAGGCATTGATACCTTTTAATATTGCATTCCTCCATGCAGTTTGCTTTTGCATTCTCACCATTTAACACATAACAAAATTGGGGTTCAGCAAGGTCAAGCTACTTGTCCACAGCCCTACTATTAGTAAGTGACAGAGTCATGAACCAAAGCCAGGTCTTCATGAAAGCAACACGTGTTGTTTTGTTAGTGAGAAAAATAAATAAATGATCAAATATTGCATTGAAGCATTGTACCACATTATCAATTTATATAGAAAATAAACTTGATTTGGACCTAGAGATTGTCATACTGAGTGAAGTCAGACAGAGAAAGACAAATATCATATGATATCGCTTATATGTGGAATCTAAAAAATGGTACAAATGAACTTATTTACAAAACAGAAATAGACTCACAGATGTAGAAAACAAACTTATGGTTACCAATGGGGAAAGGGGGGGAGGAATAAATTGGGAGATTGGGATTAACATACACACACTACTATATATAAAATAGATAACTAATAAGAACCTACTGTATAGCACAGGGAACCCTACTCAGTACTCTGTAATGACCTATATGGAAATAGAACCTAAAAAAGAGTGGATATAGGTATATGTATAACTGATTCACTTTGCTGTGCAGCAGAAACTAACACAACATTGTAAATCAACTATATTCCAATAAAAATCAATTTTTAAAAAAGAAAGAAAAAGAAAAGAAAACTTGGTTTATGTCAGTGAGACCAACTTTAAAGAACCGTATCTCTTTGAGGAATAGTTTTATGCCCCAACTGCATCTATATTCTACCAATCTACTCAGGGGTGGACTGTCTTTTTCTACATTGACAAATTGCTGATGAGGAGCCATTCTGTCCCTAGAAAACAAGATTGAGAATTGGATTTTATCTTTAAATTCTATCCAGTATTCCACTGTGGCTCTGAAAACAACTCTTGGAATATTCAGATTTTGAACAAAAGTATATGTAGATCTAAGAAGACTTCAGCAGGAAAAATGCTACCACATTGTAGTTAATGACATAAAAACCTCTTCTATAAAATTCTAGAACTCCAAGTCATTATCCGTTTGGTTGAACTTTCTTATCCACCTATTCACATTTAATTTTATATCCTTACTCCATAATATGTTCATTTATTACACATACCCACTGCACTTTTTCCCATTCGATGAAGAATATGGTTCTTTATTGTGACTTTTCTTCAAACTGGATTACTGAAGGATGTTTCAAGATTAGTGACTTTAACTTTGAAAAAAACAACCTGCTCACTCCTAAAAAAAAATTATACATGCATGCCCATACACTTATAAATTCCCCAATTTCTGGACCCATGTCCTGATATTATTATGAAGAAGAAGAAAGTTATAGGATTAGAAATTTAAAAGCAAAACTTAACATTAGCATGCAGGAATAATACCACTAATACTATGTCAACTATCGTCCTGACACTCTTCCAGGTGCTTTACATATATTAATTCATTTAATCTTCACAAAATCCAATAAGATAGTTCCTATTATTTTCCCTATTTTATTGACAAGGAAACAGAGATGAAATAATTCACACAAGACCATATGTAGTAAATACAGAAACCATATCCAAACTTAATGCGTCTAGCTCCAGAGTACTAGGTGTTTTTGTTGTTTATTTAATTTTCTTCCTTTCTCACCTACTAGTACAAATATAATCTAGAACTAGTGATGGCAGCCCATTTTTACAATAACGAACAACTTCGATGAAGTGGTCTGTGGTATTCCAAATTATGCACCTCTAGCTTAGCTTTCAATTACCAGCAGTATCTACTAGAATGGAATATCGATTTCAGACTTCCTCTCAAAAGTGTGAAAGATATTAAAGACAAAAAGATACAAAATCTATCTCCTTTACATCTTGGTCCACTCAGATTTCATCTTATTCTTTGGAAATCTTACAGGCCTACTGAACCCAAATATAAAAGGTGAAACAGAAAAATTGTGCTGTGAATTATTTGAAAACATTATTTCTAAGAAAGTATTACTTTAGGGGAAAAAAAGAGCTTGTTCATTTCAGTCCATGTGTGTTTCTGTCCAACTTAGAAAGGTAATGCACAGGTTGAGCATGTATTTGCTCTGGGTAAGTAGATAAGTTGAATTCTTTCAGAGTAAGTATTGCCCACAGACTGTCTCTGAGATCTTTCTGATGTTCTGAGCAAAAACCAAATTGATCCTCTCTGCTCCAGAAAAGAAACTTTTTATCAGACTTGAGAACATGCCTGGTAATGCTGCCTTTAGCTATATATTTCCTGGGCCAATTTGTTCCCCAGAGAAGCTATGGCTTTGAAGTATTCCATTTGTAATGTTTTTGTTGCCTATAATAATATTGTTTCACTGAAGGTTTTCCAATATGACAGGTTTATTTCCAATGAGGAATTAAATTTAAGTAAGTTAAATAAATAAATTCCACCAGGGTTTCCCTGGTGGCGCAGTGGTTAAGAATCCGCCTGCCAATGCAGGGGACACAGGTTCGAGCCCTGGTCCGGGAAGATCCCACATGCCGTGGAGCAACTAAGCCCGTGCGCCACAACTACTGAGCCTGCGCTCTAGAGCCCGCGAGCCACAACTACTGAAGCCCGTGCGCCTAGAGTCCGTGCTCCGCAACAAGAGAAGCCACCGCAATGAGAAGCCCGCGCACCACAACAAAGAGTAGCCCCTGCTCTCCGCAACTAGAGAAAAACAAAAAACAAAAAACCCGTGCACAGCAACGAAGACCCAACGCAGCCAAAAAAAAAAATTCCACCATTAGTCCAATAAAAGTTCTGAGTACTCACTATGTGCAAGGTATTACATTAGACACTATAAATAATAACAATATAGCAATAAGTCAAACACAACTTCTGTTGAAGAATTCCAAAATTATATAATTCAAGAGAAGTGCAAAATTTATATTAAATATTCCAGCTGAAAGAAACTTTTAAAATTTAATTACCATAGGTAAAGAAATTAGTTTAACTAGAAAGGGAAAAAAAAGACACGACATGACAGTGTGCTAGACATGAGGGTAATCACTGTATTGGAGTTATTGCATTTTTTCTTAACAGCAAATCCATGAACTAAGTTTTGTTATTTTCATCACACATTTAGAAAGTTATATGAGTTGCCCCTGGTAGATGGCTGATCACAGTATTAAAGTAGAAGAAAGGTCTCCTTGTCCTTAACGCTGTGCGACTTTTACCATCCCACTATATTTTGAAGAAATCTTTGGAACTGGTAAATGAGCTAATATACACCAGTGCTTTAGCATGATATCTGACAAGACTAAATGCTCCACAAATAAAAGCTGGTGCTAGTGGCAACAGTAACAGCAGAAGCAGAAGTATATCAAGCCATCATCTGAACCCCGCATGGCCTAAAAGCCCCCACCAGGAAGAACGGACGAACCTCTCCACCTCATACCTCTATTGCCTTTTCCACACAGGTGCTAGAGGTCATACCTTCTCTGTGCTTATTATATGTGGGACTGCTTGTGACACTGCATTTGAACCCTCAGTGATTCCACTTAGCCACTGCTACTCGCCTTTTCTTCGTTCATCCCTTTCTTCATTATCTTATTATTGGCATAAAACAATTTTCATTCTTTCCTTCTTTCCACTTCATCTCCTCCCAGTCTACCTGATAACTTTTGTCATCAGTAACTGAGATATTCCTCCAGAGCTCATACAATGATAAGTCGAGAGTTTCACAAGTACCTGGGGCTCAACAAAGGTAGAACTGTTCTGGGACTCGCCTCCATCTAAATTATTTTAAAATTCAGCTCCTGAACACAGCTGGCTTGCTATCAGCAATCTGAGTAAGTTTTAACAACACTGGGTCCACCTCAAGGTTATTCCTTCAGTATTATATGGAAATTACTATAGATGAAGGAAATATGATACAAAGAAGTAAAATAATTTAGTTTATTTTTATGAAGTTTCCCTGATATCTTGGCTGATGGAAAAAGAAAACAATTTTCATAACAGAGTCTAGCTGTTGTACACGTGAAATATTTCTTACAAATAACCCCTCTTCCCCAAGATGCTAAAGCACAGGATCGTGCACCTGTACAGTAACTACTGATTTAAAGGAAGGAACTCTTTCCTGCTTAAGCCTTCATATTCTCTCAAGGTTTGTAATCCAATCAGATAATATTACCTATTCAAAATGTAATCTGGACCTCTGATAATCATTAACTTTTACTAACTTTTACCTCTGAATATACAGGCAGGGGACTTAGATCTATGAAGTCAATATAAAAAGCAGTGTTCACACCATGGCAGTCCCTTGCAAACACTCATTTCATTGAAGGAAGCAATTTGTGTCAGATTCATATGGCTTAGATTTATTTACACAGATTGAGCCATTGAGTGTCATTTGATGTTCAAGCCTTGTTCTGAGGATGGCACATAATTCAGGAATGCTGAATCAGAAGAGCCATCCCAGGGGACTAATTCTCAAGAACCAGGATAACATGTATCTACTTTGTCGATTTGCATTTAAGCAGAATTAGAGGTTACCTTACCATTTGCTCTAAGCACTAGTAATGAACATGCATTTCCCCCGTGAACATGATAATAAATTCAGAAAAGGTCCAGTTCTGACATCCAAAGGGCAGCAACATTATATCACTGACAATATGCTATTAGCAGTCATTTTCACTTATTACTGTTCTTCAGGCTTACAGTGGGGTGACTTATGTTTTGTTTATTACATCATCATAGCATTTTCCAGTTTGAGTCAGAAAGCTGCATTTTTTGTATAAGCCCCCTAATACAAGGTTCACACAAAGTATAACAATAACTTCGCATGGGGCTTTCCTGGTGGCGCAGTGGTTAGGAATCCGCCTGCCAATGCAGGGGACACGGGTTCGTGCCCCGGTCCAGGAAGATCCCACATGCCGCGGAGCGGCTAGGCCCGCAAGCCACAACTACTGAGCCTGCGCGTCTGGAGCCTGTGCTCCGCAACAAGAGAGGCCGCGATAGTGAGAGACCCGTGCACCACGATGAAGAGTGGCCCCCGCTCGCCGCAACTGGAGAAAGCCCTTGCACAGAAACGAAGACCGAACACAGCCAAAAATAAATAAATAAATAAATAAATTTATTAAACAAAAAAAAACAACTCCGCATGGATTCCATGCATTAAAGGACTCAACATCACATTGGAGTATTGTCTTCCCAACCAATTACTGGACAATACAGCAACATTCTCAGAGCCTTAGAGAACAGAACTGAATCTGCATTCTTTTTCAAAGAGCTTCCTCTCAAGGGGTTACCCAAACATACCTCGTAGTCCCCTTTATCAATCCTTTATCAATCACATGTCGCAACCTTACCCAGTGTACATCTGGGCAATTTTTTCAAATATTTCCTTGTCTCCACATTCCATTTTCACCTCCAAATCTCCAAGCTGTCCTCTTACGAAAAGAAGCAATAAAAATTTCCTAAACCACTGGGACTTCCCTGGCGGTCCAGTGGTTAAGACTCTGTGCTCCCAAAGCAGGGGGCACGGGTTCGATTCCTGGTCGGGTAACTAAGATCCCGCATGCTGGGTGGTGAGACCAGAACAAACAAACAAACAAACAAAATTTCCTAAACCACTGCAGATGCCTAAGTACCTTCTTATTCAAATACTGTATAAAGAGCATTTTAAGAATTAAGCTTAAATGTTACAAGTCAATTAATAGCCAAAGAGAAATAACTTTCTCATCTTGTTTACTCCAAAGAATAATGAGGAAGAGCAAATAAGGAAGGGAGGAAAAGAGGGAGGGAGAGAAAGAAGAAAAAAAGAGAGAGAAAGAGACTGTTTTGGTAGAAACTGGAGGTGAGCAAAGAGAAATGGCTTCAATCACTTGGGAAGAGGGAAGGCGATATTAACGAGGAAGAGCCACACATACCTCTGAGAGAGCTTTAATCTGGGATAGGCTGAATTCAAACACTTCAGTAGAGAAATTCTCCATCACAGAACAGATTATTTCTCTACTAAACTGGATGAAGATGGTTTAGCAGACATTTGTCACTTTTCAGAAGGCATGTTTATATTTGGGGAATTCCCCACATTATAAGTCTCAGTGGGTGACAGGACTGAATTCCAAACAGATGCTAAAAATTCCAGAAACTCACCGCTGGGGCTTCTCCAGTAGCTAGGCTATGGGCACATGTCCTGGGCCCCAGCCTTTCAAGCAGAAGGCAGTGTGCAAAGATGCAGGAGCTCTGGGGGACCTTCGTGGGGGGCAGGGGCTGAGGGAACAGTGGCAGTGGCACAAGCTGCAGGCCTAACTCAGAAGTGGCAGTGGCAGTTTTCCCCAGCAGAGCTGTTCTCTGACACCGTCTTAGGCACTTTGTTCTGGCTGCAGAGCCCCAAACTGGTTTTTAAGCCCTCCTATTGATTCTGTGACCTACCCAATATTTCATTTCATTAAGTTCCTTTTCTGCCTAAATCAGTCAGAAAGATGAAGTATATAGTTCCATATATATATATGAATGGGTTATCCAAATTGTAAATAACCTAAAAAAAAACCAAATATTAACCCAAATTTGGGTTAAAAATAACCCAAGTCCTTGGTTTTATAATGCATTACCTTAGAGAAACCAAATTACCATATATGATACATATGAAATAATATATGAAATGTATATACATTTGAAATTCTCTACTCGACTGTCCCAGATTTCTGTCAAAATCCTGTTATCTTACAAGCAGATAGAAGGGAGCAGTAATCTTACTCAACCCCACTATTTTGCGGATGAGGAAACCAGTATTTAGGAGGATGAAGGAACTCACCCAGGGGCAACCATTTAATAGAGCAGAGCGAGAACTAGAATGGTCTTCAGTTTTCAGTCCAATGCCTTTTCCATCACATGATGCTGAGAGTGTCTTGATTGTTTGGGGTGTTATTTTTGTCACAGATGGCTTTTGTTTTTTATTTTGTCTTGTTTTGTTCTAAGAAACATCATTCTAGGACTCTACTTCGTTATTTGAACTATCTGTATTGGGTGATGTGATAATCTATTAGTATTGAGAAAACAGACCATGATGAGGAATTCAGGAAAAGGTCAAGCATTCAAAGGCCTGAATGATGATATGGAGAGTGAGTTCATGCTATGACACTTCTTGGAGAAAATATACTTAATTAAAGCTGCATCCTTCTGAGAGGTGCTACTTAGCTGGTATTGCTGCTCTGGATCTCAGAATTTTAATGGAACCCAGTTCACAGGTAGAGATCTATAACAGTTAGGATATTTCTTCAACCTTGAACTGCGTGAAGAAAACAAAAAGGTTTGTTGAAAAACATTGAACTCATGGTATAGAATGAGAGCTATCTACATATACAATTAACTTAAACACAACAGTGCATAGCAAAGTTTTTTGCATCATGTTCAAGTGTCAACTTCTGACTTCTTTCACGCTTTGCAACAGCATATATTTAGTCTGTCTTTTGGATCAGTTTGAAATCCTTTTCTTCTGGAACTCTCAGTGTTGCTGACGTTTGTCTGTATGTGAATGCATTTTTGTCCCATGCTATCTTGGCTTCATGTTGCCCTCATACATCAGAGTCATCATTTTTTGGTAAAATAAACAGTCCCTCTCTAAACCCACGAAGTGCTGAAATTCTTTGTAATATGCTGGTATTCCAACAGGATTCCTCAGGAGATTTGCTTCTGTCCAACACACTCTGAAAAAATCCTAACGCTAATACACTACCTGCCTTCACTAGAATAGCTTCACTAACCTGAGCATTCTGTGCTCTAACTACTCTATAACCTACATTTTTTAATTTTTTGTTTTCCAGATGATATAAAAATGGAAAGTTGGGGCTTCCCTGGTGGTGCAGTGGTTAAGAATCCGCCTGCCAATGTAGGGGACACAGGTTCGATCCCTGGTCCGGGAAGATCCCACAAGCTGCAGAGCAACTAAGCCTGTGCACCACAACTACTGAGCCTGCGCTCTAGAGCCCGTGAGCCACAACTACTGAGCCCACGTGCCACAACTACTGAAGCCCACGCGCCTAGAGCTCGTGCTCCGCAACAAGAGAAGCCACCGCAATGAGAAGCCCACGCACCGCAAGGAAGAGTAGCCCCGGCTCGCCACAACTAGAGAAAGCCCGCACGCAGCAACGAAGACCCAACGCAGCCAAAAATTTTTAAAAAAAAAGACTAAACAAATTTTCAAAAAAAAAAATGAAAAGTCTTTCATACTAATCATTCATTGATAACTAGCTACATTTCTTGTTAAGATCCAAGTTGAAATCAAAGTCACCACCATTCAAAAATGTAGACTTCATGAAAGTGCTCCCCTCCCCACCATAGTGTGCATGGGTGCACACACACACAGACACACACACACACACACACAGAAACACACACACTCCAAATCAAGTGGCTTGCAAAGCCAAAACAGGGAGCCTATGTATGGATTGCCACATACTTTATCCTCGCTCTCTAGAAACTCTATCCTTTCCCTAAGTAGAATGTGTTTAGTCATATCTCCCTAAGAAATCCAATTTTAATGACTCCTCTCCCAAAACAAAGCTGAACTGACAGTTCACTTCACTTTAAAATTACTACAAACTATCTGTACTATAGAGGATCCACTGTATGGGTTATCCAAACTATAAATAATCTGAAAATGACACATCCTTGGTTTTATAATGCATTACCTTTCTGAAATCAAACTACAGCATTAATTATATTTGGCTTCAGCAAATATTAACATTTCTTGAGTGTAAGCTAGAATCATGCTGTACTCCAGAGAAAGCCAAACTTAAAGCTTAAACCACTAACAATAACCTACAAAGCAGTTAGTCCCCGCAGGGGAGGTCAGCTCTAAGCCAGCATGTGTCCCTTCCATCTTGACCTAGATGATCTTAGCTGGCCGTGCTGGTGGCATCATCCTTGATATATAGAGATGCATAAACTGCTTTTAATGATATATTTGGGGCTCTCAAATTAGATAATCAGGTCTGGAAATGCTATTATTTTAACAGCTGCCACACTGACCCTCTTTGGGTAGTTCACTCTCCGTCTGCTTTAGACTGAAGTCTAAGGGTCCAAATGTTTAAAGTCAGGAAGATGGGAGTGGGGGAGACAAAATCATGTTCACAGCACGATCCCTGAAAACATCAAAACACTGTCTGTTCTTGCCTTTTGTGAAGTCGGCCCTTCAGCTATTTGCTCAGGTTTCCCTACCAACTTGATGATGAATGAGGTTTTCCAAGGGCTTTTACACACAGCACTGTTATTTCACTGGGGCTCGGTGAGTACTTTAAACAGATGAAGACAAAGAAAGCCAGCCATGTAATTCAGCGCCTGATTGCTCTTCCACACATCAGTGGTGAAAGGCACAACTCTGCCTTGAGCAGTGCGGAGTGGCTGACTGATTGGATCCAGTAAAGGCTGATAAATTTTGGAATGCTCTTTCAACACAAGAAAAATAGCATCGAGATGGAATACCGTACTGCAGCGCTTCGTACCTTACAAGAGAACCCTGGAAATCAGTGCTTACCACCACTGGCCACAAAGAGGGAAAAAATAGAAGGTGTTTCCCAGACTATGCCAGGAATCACCAACATCTGGAGGGTGAGAGCTGACCCGCATACATTTTAACTTCAAATGATTTTTGAAGTGTTGATTGCAATTATGTATGTAAACAATGGGTTACTAATTTAGAAACAAATTCATTTGAATAGTGAGCATTCCCAGAAACAAAATTTTAAAAGATACAGTGAGGAAAGAACAGGCGGAGTGTATTCTTTCCTTATATCACATTTCCTACAGCCTGGGGAAAGAAACATTTGTACATGCTTTATTCCAACAGCCTTCCCAGGACAGGATGAGAAAAGAGGGCCGTTAAGATCCACATGGGCTGTGCCTTTGGAGCCCAGGTAACCACTCTGCCTCTACAAATAAGAAAGTCCAATCCTATTGGAGGGAGTTGATAACAGCAAGGGATGAAGAACAGGATCAAACTTTAGGATACAATTTCATGCACAGGGAAGGAAGGAAGGACTAGGTTGCAACCTCACCTCCATGACTCTGCTTAGTTGCAGACATGTTATCTCTCAGGGCTTCAAAAACTTCCCTTGAGGGTAATTTTTGCTCATATACTGCTTTGAAAGAGTTGGTATAAAAGGCTTTAACTAACAGGTCTACGAGTAGAAGCCTTCCCTTGGACTCCAGGCCCACTATCTTCCACACAGCTAAATAACAACTGCTCACAGTGAAATTACACATAATCAATAGTCTGTCCACTGATCCAAACACCCCAGGGGCCCATTCCTGAAGATTGTATTGTCCATCTATTGCAGGCGTGTGTATGGTGGAGCCTATCGACTCACGCACAGCTGTTTTTCTCCTGTTGGTTCATGATTATTTCCGAGAGTTTTACTAGGACAGATGTTTTAAGAGCGTGCTGAGTACACAACTTTCCTCAACTGACACTTTTTAATTTATATAAACAGCAGATTGCTATGCTGCTGTCCTTTTGAGGCTGTGAGGGAAGGGGTGGAATCGCCAAATAACGTCAGTTTCCTTCAACATTATGAAGCAGAGGCACTTCTGTCCAGCACCCCCCCTCCACAAGCCCTGCTGGCAGAGACCCTCTCAGTGTCCTACCTCCGCCACTTGATCTTTCTCTGATCCTTTCTCCCATCAGACTGTTTGAATTTGGTTTTTCCACGTCGAGACTTTTTCAGCTGGAGCAAAGTGAATACACCAGTGTCCTATATAGAAGGCAATTTTCTCTGCTGGGTTTGTACCTGGTCCAAACATTTGAATTTAGATAGCAGCTTATTTCCTGAGAGTCAACATGTACTTCTGCTTGAACCCATGGCAGAGTCAACCCCATACTGGTGCTAGAAAAAATCTGTTACTACGGAAAACAATATTCTGCTACACATTCATCAAAAGAGACTGCCAACCTTGCCATTTCTGCATCAGCAGAATGCACATAACCCTTAAATGGAAAAGTTTTCCCAGCTAAAGAACATGATTTCAGGTCTTTTAAGCATGTAACACAGATGGATTTGTGCCTTTAATAGGATGTTAAGTGATTCTCCAAAGTATCTTAGTAAGTAAGTAAAGATATTTTTCTGACCCTCACTGCCTGTAAACTGCTTCTTTCAGGATTAGCACAATCATTCAAGTGCCTTTAGAATTACTCTAAAATTAGAATATTTAGGGGAGCTAACTGGGGGCAGGGGGAGAAGGATTATCCTTTTCAGTTCCTCTCTGCCCTTACAGACATAACCTTCCTCTTCACAGTACCTGAATTCAATGCAACTTTGTTCTCTCCACAACTTCATCTTCAATTCAGATCATTAGGAACTGATTCAAATAGCCATTTCATTATCCATCTCCCTTTCACAAAGAACCAATCAGCTCACAGTCAATTGTTCAATCAGCATTTACAGAGTTCCGGTTATAATTTATATGCTCTGCTATGTGCTGGGAACATGGGTGTGAGTCAAGCATGGCCACTGGCTGGGAGGGAAGAAACGCAAAGAAACAGATTGCTCAAGGACAAGAGCCTTGTTCAGAGGACAGCACCAAGGACACTAGGGAAATATTCATTTTCTCTCCACACAAATGAAATAACTCACTTCGAGTTAGAATCTCTGTAGAAGGGAAGCTCTCTTTTCCCCCTTCCATTCAATACTTGCATCCGACTGGGAAAGAAGGACTAGCACTGGTGAAAATAAGTATTAATTACCAAAGCAGTGTAACAAGATGCTAAATGGGACTTTTCCCGCAACTGTGGCATTTCAGCTAAATCATCAAAACTGAGGACAACAGATGATGAGAAACGCCTCTTTCTAAGGAGAAATATTAGGGTGTTCTTGTTAGAATTCCAGCCTATCCGTGACCATCTCCCACCTCCCATCCACATGACATAAAACAAGGCTAGAGACTAGGAGCTCATTCAAGGGAATTTACAGTAGCAGAGAAGGTGTGGCGTAGCGCTCCCCTCTGCCCCCTGTAGGTGCTCCACCTCCAAGCCAAGAGAGGAAGTTTCTCAAAAGAATCAATTAGAGATACTGGCAGTTTTGGTAGGAAGGGGAATGGCTTCTCACTAGCAGAGGGCTCCTTGATGAGGATATCAGAGGCCAGCCCTATGCCAGGGCTGAAGTGGAGTGCAAGAAAATTTTGGGGAGAAATTATCACAGATTCCTAGAATGGATGGGGTAGGTGGGGGGGGACTCAGTAAGCAAAGATTAGGAGCAGCCTCATGCCTGTAGAAGCATAAAGATAGCAGGCCATCTTAGGCAAATGACAATGACAGGAACAATAATCACATGGCAAGAAAGAAGCACAACATTTGCTTAAACTCAGTGATAATATGTTTGAAGTTTCTATGCCAAGCGATACCTTGGAGAGGAGCAAGGCATGAAATGCCTGAAAGGGCCTCAGCTAAGGAAGCTGACTGTAGGAAAATGCTCCCAGCCGGAAGGATCTATGGATACACAGTTGGGGGTCAGGGATATATGAGGAAGGGTCACAATGTGCATTATCCCATTCGAGGGAAGAGTAGAGGGAGGGAGAGGGGAGAGGGAGCCACAGTTTAAACCCTTGTTATAACAGTGGCATCAATGGCCAGAGTGCAGGAGCACTGCTCATATCAGTCTATTTCCACTTTTCTCTAAATCCACCCTCCCCACGTTACTCACCCTGGGGAGCCAGGAGCAGAGCCAATAGGGGAGGCTTGGAGAACAAGGAATACAAAGAAAGAGACCAAATCCCCTTCCCCTTCTGGGTTCTGTAGCGGTAGCTACAGCCTGAGCAGGAAAGGTAGTCAGAATCTTTAACTGGATGAAAATTTAAGATTTGACATTGAACTAGGTTAGTTTTTTAAAACGACTTTATAATTAGACTAATTTATAGCTTAAAAAGACCAGAAACCTATAGACTCTTCCAAGACAGAGTCCAGAAAGAGTAAAACAAAAGAACTTGCTTCAAAACAGTATGATAAGGCCAAAAGAGAGCCATTTCTGATTGAATCATTTTAGCCCATTCAATAAACCAATTACAGTGGTCTCTCTGTGTCCATTGCAGATTGGATCCAGAACCCCCCACCTCCGTCGCAAATACCAAAATCCACAGGTGCTCAAGTCCCTTATATAAAATGGCATAGTATTTACATATAACCTACACACATCCTCCCATATACTTTAAATCATCTCTGGATTACTTATAATACCTAATACATTGTAAATGCTATATAAATATAGTTGCTGGGGTACAGCAAATTCAAGTTTTACTTTTTGGAACTTGCTGGTTTCTTTTTTTCCAAATATTTTCCATCCACAGGTGGTTGAATCCACAGATGCAGAACCCATAGATAAGGAGGGCCAACAATAAACTAGTTGAGTCAGCATCTGTGCAATAGAATGGTATACAGAAGAAGTGGAAAACAATTCAAGACCTTTGTAGGTATTTGTATTGGTCAGCTTGGCCTGCCATAACAAAATACCATAGACTGGATGGCTTAAATAACAGAAATTTATTTCTCACAGTTCTGGAGACTAGGAAGTCCAAGATCAATGTGCCAGCCAATTCAGTTACTAGTGAAGACTCACTTCCTGACTTGCAAATGGCCACCTTCTTGCTGTGTGCTCACAAGGTGGAGAGGTGTCTCTTCTTACATGGGCACTATTCCCATTGGATCAGGGACCCAAGCCTTATGACCTCAATGAACCTTAATTACATCTGTAAAGGCTCTGTCTCCAAATACAGTCACACTGTGGGCTGGGGCCTAAACATAGGGATTCTGGGAGGAAACAATTCAGTCCCAAAAAAAGAATTTGGGAAGGCGTCTAATAAGGAAAACTAGAAGGCAATCTCTACCCACACACAAAATATCTTAAAGATAAGAAGTGGGGAGGAAAAAAGTATATAACTTTGTGCTTAAGGATTCTCTGAGGAAAAGAACCAAACTGTACTTAAATTATATGTAAGTATAAAAACATGTCGGGGGGGAATTCATTAGAAAAGCAAATCACAATGAGGCAAACAGGGAAAAGAAAAAGTGAGCTTGAGCCTATTGTGTTCATAAGAAACTATATAACTAATTGAATGCATGTGGAGTCTATGATGGATTTATGGTGGGAAACTGATTTTAATATAAATGCAATGTTAAAAATCATGTCAAGTGGGATCTTAAACTTTAAAACTTTGAGTTTGAAAAATATAAAATAAAACTGACTGGAAGAAAGAGAAATTATAGAAAGTAAAAATCAAAATGTGCATATTTTGCATTTATAAGAACCTGAGTTATAACCAAATATTTGAGAAAAATTTGTTGACTTGAATTTAAATATACTAGATAAATGTGTTGGTTATTTATTATAAACTGTGAAAGAGTCTGGGCTTCTTAAAAAAAAGAAAGTCACAGTAAGATATGATTTTAAAGTAATAAAGTTCAAGATGGTAGACTCTGCATACGTCTTTGCCTCTTCTCCTTTGAAACTCATTAAAATGGCAGTTAAAAAAAGACATGAGGAAGTATATTCATAAAAGTGCTGAGAACATATGGGACATCAATGGACCAGATATTTTTGCAGATTTCTGGATGACAGAGTAGGGAATAAGATGGTAGTATGTTTACACGAAAGCAGAGGGAGCCATCACTCAAACTACAATCAGAAGGGAGGGCTGAAGCAGGAAGTTCGTGGAATTTTCCAGAAAGAGCAAGCAAAAAGAGCAGGAGGACCAATTGCCAAAATTTTTAAATGCAATAAAATGGATAGAAAATAAAGTTGAGACAGCTTTCAGAATATAGAGCAGAAAGGAGAAAGAAGTTGAAAATATGAGCAAAAATATAAGAGGCATATAAAACCAATCCAGGTTGGCCAGCATCTGATTAATAGAAATCCTATAAAAGGAAAACAGAGGTATAAGGGAAAAGATTCCATTTTACCCTGATGAGTGGCCTGGGGGCATGTAATAGAATTCAGAAGAAAAGGAATCATAGCACACGACATGTCTCAGCAGTAAAAAATAACTTCATACTTACAGTAATATAAAAGATTATTTTTAGCCGCAAAGGCAACAAACATAGGCAGAAAACGGAGAAAGTATGGTTGTAATTGCAGAGCAGAATGTAAATGTAAATCAATCTTAACAATAGAAAAGCAAAAATTAAAATGAAGGAAGGTGGGAAAATATAAACATAAAGAAGAGGCAGAGGATAAGGGTAAAGGCACTAATATTTTCATTTTAGATCAAAATCAAGTCAATTGACTAAGGGAAAGGAACCAGAAAAAGAATTATTGATACATTTTCTAAAGTTATGAAAAGAACTAAAAGTCAAACTAAAAATAATGATGTAACTATCAGAGTTTAGGAGAAGGAGACGGGGGGCAGGGGGAGTGAGCCAAATCCTCATCTTTCACAGTAGTAAGTAGAAATTGTCCAAGATCATTAAATCAAGAAATAGTGGATGACAAATTTTATCCAGATAAATACCAGAAATATTTTTGTAATGATGAAAAGAGATGCTGGTGGAAATGAGCCTGGGAATGTGAGGGGTAGGGCAGGAGAGTTTCACTTCTCATCATGTGCTCTTTGTATTCCAGATTTCTTACCTTGGGCATGTATTACTTGGACACAAACAAATAAGAACAAATTCACCAAAAGGTAAGTATTAAGCAAATGCCAACTTCTCCATTTTCCAAATGCTGACTGAAGTCAAGGCTACACCCAAGTGTGGAAAGCAGATTTTAATCTAGCAAGAAATGGACTGAAGAGTAAAACAGCCAATGTAAGTAACACATAAGAAACATACAGGAAATCAAACAAAAGAAAGATCTTGTATTTTTCTCTCTCGCACACATACATACACTCCACAGAATTTGCACATATGACTGTCCCTCTGCAGATACTGACTCACAACACAAAGTAATGACTACTTCTTCACAGATTCAAATAATAAATCCTTGGATGAAAAGAGATTCATTCTAGAAATAAACTGTATGTTCAAAGAAACATAATGTGGAACAAATGGTAAACATCTTTTTATCGGCTTTCTCAAATTGAGTTATCAAAATAACCAAATCCCCAACAAGGACGCACCACGAGGACACTTGATTCAACCAAAGCTTGAGTTGGCAGACTTTTTCTTAAAGGGCCAGATAGTATATTTTAGGCTTTGTGGATGATACTCAACTCTGCCATTGCAGCAAGAAAGCTAACAATGAAAATACACAAATGAATGGACATGGCTGTGTTCCAATAAAACTTATTTACAAACAAGCTGTGGGCAGTATTTGGCCCATGAGCTGTAGTTTGCCCACTCCTGAACTAAGGATCAAGGACATTAAGACATTTTCCAAGTATTAAAAAGAGAGCACATACTCCAGAACTTAATCACTTGTGCTAATACTATAATATCAACTATTATCCTATCAATTGCTGCTATATGTAATTCCTGATGTTCAAATGTCTTTTGACTAAGATCTGGTCAAATAAGAGCTAAAACATACCCATTCTGTTTCTCTTTCCTGCCCGTCTTACAGACAATAATGAAATGAAAATAATGATAAAGTCAGCTGTCCCTGCTAAGGGCCCATTTTAGATAGCTAACATATTTGATCTCCTATTTCTCCATCAAAATGAAATCGCCAGTGGCTTCAACTATATTTTCTTTTGTTGCATTTTGAAAATAATGTCAAGGAACAAACTCTCAACAGCCGTTGACACTGACACCGAGCTCTCAGAGAGGGCTCATAAAGCATTTTGAGTACTTCAAATAAGCAACATCGTATAAATATAAAGATTAGCACTTGGCAAGGACATTGATGGCTTGCCGAAAAATGTCACCTTAATCACTATCAAATCATATTTATTAAGCAACTTGGTGCTCCTGGGGCCTAACTGAACATTCTTCTAAGATTTTTTTTTTTAATGAATTGGCAGAAAAGCAAGATTCAAGAATCAAATCAGCTTCCACATCAAAATCCTAATCATATTTGTGACGGCTGTGAGCAAAATAGGGTCCTAAATAAAACTGTAAATAGTATTGATGATATGGCCAAAAAGGATGAAAAATCACAAGTGACAAGGAAAAGCATTTGACATATGATCAAAAAAAAGAATAATAACAAAGGATATCTTCCAACCACACAAAGAAATCCTTAGGATTGACCTGGGCAGTTCTTATTGGATATGGCATGATTATAATTCCAACACCCAAGTGCAAAGGGGAAAAAAAAACCATACCTTACAAACCACAGTATATCCAAGATTGAAGGAGACTGACAATAATAACCCCTGGCATGTGTACCAAGAATTTAATTCTAACAAAAATGAATGCTGTACAACAATAAAAGACAGTTCTGGGGAAAGGGTGTTTTGTTTTGCTTTGCTTTTTCAGCTTTATAGAGAAAAAGAAGCTCATGCACCTACCTACCCACTAAATTCACAGCTGGGTACACACTAGCATGCAGACCAGCACAGATAAGGAAGCTGCTTGAAATTCACTAAGGAGATCTTTATAAGTGATCCATTCTCCCTCCAGTCACTCCAGATCCTTCCTAGGCAAAGAATATTTCCCACTTCTAACCAGAAAATATATATACGATCCATATACAAAGTTTATTTATTCAACTCCTGCCTCAATCTTCACAGATACGTTTTAATCAACATGCAAACGAAGCACGCTTCCCTGCAAAATTATTGGTTCCTTATTTAATTTTAGCATTAAAATAATATTTGTCACCTAAAGACTATTCCTTAGCCCCAAAGCTTTCCACATTTAAAAACTGTATAAGCACTATTTAGCTGAACACAAATATTCATTATAAGAAATAGGAAGGAGCATCATTATAAATGAAGGCTTCTTTTCCTAGGAAAAAAATGCAAAGTAGAAGTATGTCTAAAGGACCATCCCGTCCCCTTTCCTATCAATTCTGCCTTTTCCCAGTTTGTCCAGATACACATACTGCTAGGCCTGTCCTACAAAATGATCCATACTCCTGCTATTTCTTGCCCCCTATTTTGTGATCAAAACTGCCCAGTATCTAAGTCCTAATTAAGGGACTGGCTAAAAATCTGCAAAACTATTTCAACCAAAAGTAACAATGACCATTAAAGGAGAGTGTGTTACAATACTGTAAATCAACTACACTCCAATATAAAATAAAAATTAAATTAAAAAAATAAAAATGAAATGCCTTTATATAAAACCATAAAAGTACTGTAGCAAAATATTAAAATAATAAAGAAGTATGTAGAGTATAAAAACCCCTTCCCCACTCTTCTCCAATAATCTCTCCATTCTGCCCCACAGCTTGAAGAGTTTGATATATATTCTTCCAAAAAAAAGGAGAGTATGTTACTTCTTCCCAAACAATAAATGCATTTTATCAGGAACCTTCAATGCTGTGAGCTAGTGGGAATTCTGGGTCCTCTGACTGAGATGAAGACAGAGAGTTCAGGTCAAAAGGGTTTTAAACATCCGTGGAGTCACATCACCTCGTCAGCTTTCTATTCTACTGACACACACAGCAGCAATGTCCATTTGAGTGGGCTAATCAAGAATCAGCCCACTCAAATGGGCTAAGAATTCACGATGAAAGGTCAGAGAAGAGACTTCTCCTTGACAGAGAAAAATATGAAGCAGATAAACCCAATTTGTAGAGAGAACGGTTGAGATCATTGGTGAACTGGCATCCTTAAGCAAGCCATCTCTTATAACGTGTAAGTTCAAATCTCATTTTTAAATCTCCATGAGGCTCTATGTTAATATGTTTGAGATATATAAGTGAAATAAATAGACTGGTAATGGAGAGATGATAGATAAATATCATATGGGCATATATTTATCACATTATATCATACAGAAGAGAACAGAACATTTCTCAAAATGTGATCCAAGAAGCACCCACATCTGAATCACTAGCTATATCTTTTAAAATACATATTCCTGTGCCCCATCATAGAATTTCTGATTCAGAATCTCTGGATGAGCCAAAGGATCTGCACTTTTAGTAGATTCTCTAAATGATTTTCATGATGGTATTTCCACAAAATCCCATGTTACACTGCTTCCAGGTCATTTTTTATTCATTGATGTCCAACATCATGGCAACAAGCAAAATATCTTCAGAAATAAGAAAAGAGTTTTATAATCAACAATCTGAAAATAGTAATCATCTCCTCCTGAAACTACCAAGTTACTTTTCTTGGTGACAGCAACAGCACAAGAAAGCACATGGAAACATTCAAGTCCTCTTTAAATCCTAGACTTGAATCTAGTATACTGGCACTCCTCCCCCATTTTATTGGTTAAAAACAGCCACATGGCCAAACCCAAAGTCACACAAAACAACTGTATATAATTTATAAGGATGCATAGCTGAAGATATCTATCAAACACATTCAAGTAAGTGCTGACAGGATAGGCAGGAATGGGGGTGGGGTTCTGAGATAAAGAGTAATTAAATGAGCCTTGCACAGCCCAATGAAAATAATGTTCTATAAATTGAGTAGTCTAAGTAACTCAGTATTTTGCAAATGAATTCTGCTCCCACACCCACTCCCCAAAGAAAGGAGTAAAGAAAAAGAAAAGAGGGCTTCCCTGGTGGCGCAGTGGTTGAGAATCTGCCTGCCAATGCAGGAGACACGGGTTCGTGCCCTGGTCTGGGGAGATCCCACATGCCGCGGAGCAACTGGGCCCGTGAGCCGCAATTACTGAGCCTGCGCGTCTGGAGCCTGCGCTCCGCAACAAGAGAGGCCGCGATAGTGAGAGGCCCGTGCCCCGCGATGAGGAGTGGCCCCTGCTTGCCACAACTAGAGAAAGCCCTCGCACAGAAACGAAAACCCAACACAGCCATAAATAAATTTTAAAAATTAAAATTAAAATTAAAATTAAAAAAAAAGTAAAAATGTTTCAAATTATTTAAAGAAAGAAAAAGAAAAGAAACACCTTCAGACCATTGAAGTAACTTACCCAAGTGACTAACTTCTCTAGGTTATTTATCTGCTAATTATGACTGAGCTTGGGCTAGAAACTGTTCCTCTTCCAGCTATATCATATGGATTTTCATCTCTAAAATAATGCCCATTAGTCCTGAAACTAACACTAAAATGATTACAGTCTATTTTAAACCAAGTCAATTTTTGTTTAATAAGATATTAATTGAATGCTTGAAATATTTCAGGTGTTTGAGTCTGATCTGATGTGCCTTCAGGAAACTTATAATGGGAACTTAGATAGGAAAAATAAGACAAGTACACAAAATGGATAAAGAACACATCATTCATATTCAGTTTAATTCAACAACTATTCTTTTCTTTGCAGCCTGTGTACTAGGCTCTTTTCCAAAGGATATAAGTAAGGGGAAGGGTCACATGGTAAGGACCAAAAGAAAGACATAAATTGTAAAAGATTTCAAAGAAAGGAGAAATAACATTGAGTAAAACAGGAAAGCTTTCACGGAGGAAGTGGCACAGATGAGCCTTGAAAGGTAGATAAAATTTTAATTGGTTCAGATCTAGAAAAACAAAAAAAGAAGGAAATTCCAGGTGGTAAGAATGACATGAACAAAGATGCATAATACAAGTAGAGGTTAGACATATACATTTTGTGTATCACAACATAGAGGTTCGAAAACAAAGAATATCTCACATGAGCTAGCCACTACTTTGGGTCCTAGAAATACAAAAATTAGTATAACGTGGATCCCTTCCTTGAAAAGCTTACAGTTTGGATATATGTGTTTTGAGTTCTTGATATGGATGAGCTCAGTAGGAAAAGGATAGAAAGAGCAATCATAAGAGGTATGATGGCAGAACCACAGAGTGGTGCTACAGGTGGGGTGAAGAAGAAGGGAAAGCCAGATGAAAAGGTTTAAGAAAGGACCTGAGGAAAAATATTGCAATTTTTATTTATATCAAACTCAAAGATCTAATACTCCTCATATATAAAGAATTTGTAGAGATTGAGAATAAAAGGATCAACAATTCAATAGAAAATGGGCAAAAGGTATGGACAGTTCACAAAAGAGGAAATGGAAATAGCCCTTAAATGAAAAGATGTTTAACCTGGCTCTTGATAAGAGAAGTGTAAGTTAAAACTACACTGCGATGCTATTTCTTACAAATCAGATTGACAATAACCCTTACGCTTGACAGTTTAGGAGTACTGTCCTAAAGTACAAGGCTCTAAGGAAATGAGCACTCTCATACATTGCTGGAGAGAAGGCAAAATAGTACAACCCGTTTGGAGGGGAATTTAGCAGTATCTAGAATACTTTAAATTACATATGTGGCTTGCATTATATTCCTATTGGACAGTGCTGCTCTAGATCTAATTACTAGTTTACAAAAAAATTGGAAGAGGGAGGACATATTAAAGACACTCAAGTTCTCAATCAGCCAGATCCAGTGTAAAGAAAATTCTAACAAACAAATGGTTCATATTCCAGAATAAGTGGCATAAACACGGGTATTGAATTCGGACTGATTCCTGAATGATGCTAAGGAATTATCATTAATGCTTAGGTGTGCTAATGCCATCAGGGTTATTTTTAAAGTCTTTATGTTTTAGAGATACATACTGAATTATTTATATTTCACATGATATGCAGTCTGAGATCTGCTTTAACCCCGAGAAAGATAAAGTATGGGGAGGTATATAAATTCAGAATAGCAAAGTATTAACCATTACTGAAACTGGCTGATAGGTAAACAGGGATTTATTATACAATTTTTTCCACTTCTGTATGTTTGAAATTTTTTTGTAATTAAAAAGAATGTTTGAAGGAATTACCTAAGATATAACAGTATCATCTGAAGAGTGCCACGTATCTGATGCCACGAGAAGGGAAAATAGAGCATCAGCCCCCAGTACTACAGAAAGTCCCAGGAAGAGAGCACTCAGAACCATGGGGCTTGTTAATTTCTAGGACAATTACAACCTGAGTAAAGGTGATAGACATAAAAGCCAGACTGCAACAGTTTGGAAGAAGTGGTGAAGAATGAAATGGCAAAAATATGTATAGACAATGCTTACAAGGTTTTTAGGCCACCAAAGGAAAGAGAGAAATTTGATTTAGAATACAATTAACTATCACAATGATAAATAATCAAGTACCATAGTAAGTATCACTAAGTCAATCACATATTTCTGAAAGTCACTAAATCTTCAAAAGTATTATACCATGGAAAAGGCACTAGTTTTGGATCAGAAAATTTAAATTTAACTTTCAAACATTAACTGTGACACCATATTGTTGGTGGGGGAAAAAGGTAGTTTTGAAGATTTAAAACTGTAAGAATGTGATTTTGGATCATCCTTTTCCCAAGGTACCTAAAAAGTAGAGAGGCTCTGGGACCTAGGAGAGTAAAATGCACATCTTATCCAACCAGTGGGCTTGGGACAAAACAATCATCTCTGCTTAGTAAATGAGCAGAGAGTTGGAGGGATCCCTCAAACCAGAAACAAACATGTAACGTACGAGGCACAGACTGAAGTGTGAGTCTGCCTCTGGTTACTGCAAGGAAGTAATTTATTACAGTCGGACTACAGGGAAAGTTGGCATCGTCTTGGCCCACATATCCCCTACCATGAACTACCTCCAGAAACTGCTGAGTGTCATCAAAAAGTTAAACAAGCCTGAAACATCTAGTGAGTAAGCTTGAGGCAAGTTTAAGGGAAAAGGTCAAGTGTGAGGACAGGAATTCCAGGGGCCCACAGCTCTGAACTGTAAGCTCTTCCATCTGACTCCAAATACCTAGAAAATAGAAAGTATGTCTTCAATTAATTTATCCAACAAATATTTACTGAGACCCTAATATGCATTAGGCTCCATGCTATGCGTTAGAGACGTTAGAGTGAATGTCATTCACCATAATAGCACTAACGCTCAGAACAGTATAAATGCAGTTTTGAATGCAAGAGTTCTTTACAGGTAAGGAGGACCAACTACCATTCAGGAGAAGAATCCTTACAAACCAACATGAAAATATCTTTCTGACCCAGAAGCAGCTGATCTATATTTACCCACACCTTGGGAGAAAACAAGGAAGCAATTTCATGTAGAAAGCAATTACGAACAAAGCAATTGCAACTTGTAAAGTAATACACAGAAAATAATAATACAAAACTAAGAGAGTGGTGGGCACAGAGAAATACAAAGAAAACAAATGTACAAAAGAGAATTCCCTTTATCAAAACTTTCCATTGTGAAAAAACAACCTACACTGGTCCTGGCAAGACACCTTGGATAGGATTTAGAATATGGAAGTAGTTAAAATACAGATCTACTTCAGGCTAGAAGCAGGACTGCCAAATCTCGTCTGCAACTAGACAGAGTGAAGTATGGATCAAAAAATTACAAATGTACTCAGCTGTATGCTCTTGTAAATGCTAGGATGCTTTCTCTTGGCTTTTTGGAAAATTTTTTTTTTTTAACTACTTTATTTTGGTTGAACTTGGCAGGTATAAATTGTTCTGACCTTGGTCAAAATGGCAAAAGGCACATAGGATGAGGGTCCCTACCTCTTCTCTAAAATAAGGTCTTGGAATTGGATTAGCTCAGAATCTGGCAAGGGTGGCAAAGCTTGGGTAGACAGAAGATTTAAATCAAAGAGGAATAAAGTAGGACTCTGCTTCCAAAGTACACGATTTTCTTTGAAATTCACCCTATGATAATCCTGAGCAAGAAAATCCTTGCTCTACTGCCCCTTGATCTCTTTATCCATTCTACAGAGCAACTCCACCACACAGCTACATAACTGTCTCACACTTCACCAAGTACTCCTGTAGATTTCACCTGATTTGATGATTGGTTTGGCAGGCAATACCCCTATTTGAAAGAAGAGGGAAGTGTGGACCTTTTGGCTTGCACAAGTTCAGCCCCTGTTAAGGCTCAGAGTAACAACTCTGAATGTAAATATACAAATATATGTTTTCCCATCAAAAAGTACAAAATCAGTAAGAAGTCTGGCATTTAAAGGAGAGACATCTAGGGAGCACCCAAGTAGAAAATAAAGTTAAAAGAAAATTTGAAAGGATTATAAATTGGGGGGTGGTAGAATGAACAGCCAGATCCACAAAGATACTGTTCTGCCTCAATTAACCACATGCCCATGTGCTTCTTTCCTGGACTTTCTCTGAGAGTGTAATTTGTCCATCTTTTGTTTATTTCACTTCATGAGCTCCTTGTCATTTAATTAATGCTTTTAAATGAAACACAAAATTTCCTTATCAATTCATTTCAAAAATATATTCTGACTTGTTAATCTGTCTCTTCTTTAACTAGAAGATTTCTATAGCTTATAGTACAAGAAATGACAAGGGCAATTATCATTAAAAACTGAGCAGAACAAAGCTATGGTAATGAGGAGTGCTACAATTCATTCACCAAGACACTAGGTGATAAAAGGATAAAATGAACCTACCTCTCACTTTCCGATAACAAAGCAATTACAACTTGTAAAGTAATACAGAGAAAATAATAATTTAATAGAAAACTGAGAATGGTAGGCACAGAGAAATACAAAGGAAAACAACTTGCATAAAAGATAATTCACTTTATCAAAACTTCCCATTATGAGTAGAAAACGACTTGCCAAAAATGTCAGGATACACAGCAATATTTTTCCCAGGAAAAAATAATTTTCTCTTATTAGTATTCAGAAGGTTGCTAGCAGAATGATATAATGAAAAAAGTTCAGTCTGTCTTTGCAAATAGTAAAGCACTGAAGCAGAAGTAGAGGTAAAGCAAGGATAGTATAATACACACACACTTATACAGGCACATACGACATACACACATACACACCTATACACACATGCTTAGTCAAACACACATATAGACATATATATATATACAGGTACATATGCACACACACATACATATACAGGCATGTATACACACATACACACACTTAAACACACTGACATACATACACATACACACACACACAAGCACACATACACCCACAAACATACTCAGGCTTAGAGAAGAATTCTAAGGAAAAGAATCAGGGACCAGAAACCACAGGATTAAACATTCTTAACGAGCAACTGACATTTGAACAAAGCAAGAGATGGCAATCCTTGTGACCTTCAAAGATGTTGGGGAGTTCTCCAGCTGCCAGGATGGTATCAATAGTTCCAATGCAATGTCAGACCCGCCCAGGCTGGCAGAAAGCACATCTGTGGACCAATGCCAGTTCAAGAATCACTGGTTGAAAAGTGTTAATCACGGAACTTAAGCATAAAACTGACAGCCAAAGCAGTTAAGCTTTTGTTGGTAGCCCTGAAACTCACTCCTAGGGCCTTAAATCACTTCCGTTGTTTCATCTTCAAATTGGGAATGGCACTGTTTACCTGTCAGGGATGCCATGAAGATCAGGTAATGATTACAAAGTGCTCTGGAGCTGAGTATACAAGATACAACACAAGCTAGAATCTGGCCTACATGGCTGACATGGGCTCCGTACTGCTCCTGTCACAAATCATGTCACTCTCCCAGGTGTTACTGATTGCAAAAGAAAAACCCTAGAAATTAGGCTTTACTTCCCATATTTAGGGAAAATAGTATCTTCCCACAATAGCCGTGATAATGGTGCCAAAGTGGATACAAAAAAATATACATCCTTTGTAAATAAGGACCAAAAGCTGAATGCTGAAGTGTGTGTTCTTTTGTTTCTTACATACAGACTGCACCTCTCTCTCCCTCCCTCTCTCTCTCTCTCTCTCCACCCTCTCTCCACTCCCTCTCCCATGCTCCCTTTCTCACTCTGGCTTTTAGATGCTCTCTCATGCCCATACTTACTCTTAACAATAGCTTCTCAACTTTAATATTACATAAAATAAATATCACATTTATGCATACTATAGCACTTTTCAACCCTTTCCAAAGTCTCCACAATCCAGGAATGGCCAGTCACAGTGAGGAACTGTAAACCCACAGATTATGAGTATGTGATCATTAGTTCAGTCCTTCACTGGATGACTGAATCCTCTCCGTATCATGCTCAAATGCCTCCAGTGATGATGAATTCAATATACTCATAGCCTGTTCCATTTACAAAGTTCTAATTATTTGAAAGTTGTTTTGTATATTGCTTCCCAATAGTTTTCAGTTCTGCACTTTGGAATCACACAAATACCTATTCTCTTGCCTTCATTTCAGCTCTTTAAATATCTGATCGCAGTTATCTGCCCCATCAAAACTCTACAAAGACTGGTTAAGAATACTTCAAAGTTTTGTTGTTACCAACATAGAAAAAACTTATCTGAGCTTTTCAAAGGATTGCCCAGCTTTGACAGTCTCAAGGATGTTTTCAAAGGAATAGGATCTTATTTCAATATTAAGAGATTTATCAATGAGCACTTTTTTTATCAGGGTATAGTCAGATCATTAAGGATAAGAGCAGTGGGCAGAAGTTTCCAGGTGAGTCACAGACAGGCAGAGACACATATGTACATGTCCAATAACAAGTGTGCAAGTTTGCTTGGCTTGAGCAGAGAGCCTGCACTGCAGGGCACTGGGTAGAGTTGGGGTAAGTGTCAAAGAAAATGTAAAGTTCAAGAATGTTTTGAAACTGGTGAAATGGGCAATAAAAGCTACAAATGACTAATGTATTTGGTTTTCACTTATTTTCTGATAAGGCTTTCGGATATCATAGAAGTCATTATTTTTCCAAGTATTTAAGAAGTGTTTATTAAGCACCTATTATTTTCTGGGCACTGTTCTGGGCACTGGGAACTCAGTGGTGAAGAAGATAGACAACATTCTTGCTTTCATGGATCTTACATCTAGTGAAGGACACAGATGGTACACAAGTAAATAAATACATTTATAGTGCACTCTAGAAAAATAAAGCCATTTACCAGCTATATTATCATAGATCATTTTAGCCTCTTTTATCTTCACTTTTCTTATCTCTAAAAAGAGTACTATAACAGTCCCTAAAACATAATGTTATTTGAAGAATTAAGTTAGATAATATAAAATGCTAATATAGTACCTGGCACAAAGTAGTTGCTCAACTAATAACTAAGGTCATTATGTAACCTTTGTAGTAGACTTTTCTCCTGCCCCACAGGATTTGTCCCCAGACATCTTGTGGGGAGGAAGAAGTTGGGGAAGTAGACTTTACTGACTCTCTAGTTCTGTCTAATCCACAGCTAGAAGAGTCTTGTGTCAGGTAATCCACACTGAGAGCGAGGCTGCTAACCACCCATGTCTCTAGAGAGGAGTGTAGTGAGTACTGTTGTTTCCTCTTGCCCTGCATCCACTCCTCATTCTGACGTTCCCTTGGGAAGCCATCCTTCCCCATATTCAGCCCACTTGTTACCAGTGAAGCAAGTCCAATCCAAAAGCCTAATCACCTGCGTAATTATTTAGGGGTAAGCACAGTGACCAGGCATGATCCCATAGACAGAACCCCAGAATCTGCTGTGTGGCTATCAGGAAGTAGTACATTTTTTTCCACTGAATTTGAAATAGGGTGAATGTGAACTTGGACCCCTGAGGGGTCACTTGTTCAGACAACATAGGGGGAAGAAGAGCCAAAAGAGGGCAGGATACTGGATCCTGGTGACAGACTTGCCTTTCCTCAAGTCTCACTTGATGCCAATGGATATTTTTATTATATAAATCAATACATTACCTTTTTATTTAAGCCAGTTTGAATAGGAGCTTTCATCTGAGAAAGATCTTCTATCTGTTTAGTTACAGCCTTACCAAATTCTCCCTACAGCAAACACAGTCCAGACTTGAATGAAAGCTTAAAGGGTTCTTAAAGGAAAGACTTTCAGTGACTATTCCAAAGTCATACAAAGTTCCCTGGGGGGATGGCTAGGGTTGTAGGAGAAATGGGGCATTTGCCTGTGTCAGCAACTCTCCCCTCTGAATACCAACCACGGCAGACCTCCGGGGCTCAGCTTTTTTTTTTTTTTTTTTTTTTTATTTATTTATTTATTTATTTATTTATTTATTTATTTTTTTTAAACATCTTTATTGAAGTATAATTGCTTTACAATGGTGTGCTAGCTTCTGCTTTACAACAAAGTGAATCAGTTACACATATACATATGTTGCCATATCTCTTCCCTCTTGCATCTCCCTCCCTCCCACCCTCCCTATCCCACCCCTCTAGGTGGTCACAAAGCACCGAGCTGATCTCCCTGTGCTATGCGGCTGCTTCCCACTAGTTATCTATTTTACATTTGGTAGTGTATATATGTCCATGACACTCTCTCACCCTGTCACATCTCACCCCTCCCCCTCCCCATATCCTCAAGTCCATTCTCTAGTAGGTCTGTGTCTTTATTCCCATCTTGCCACTAGGTTCTTCATGACCTCTTTTTTTTTTTTTTTTTCCCTTAGATTCCATATATATGTGTTAGCATACTGTATTTGTTTTTCTCTTTCTGACTTACTTCACTCTGTATGACAGACTCTAACTCCATCCACCTCATTACAAACACCTCCATTTCGTTTCTTTTTATGGCTGAGTAATATTCCATTGTATATATGTGCCACATCTTCTTTATCCATTCATCCGATGATGGACACCTAGGTTGCTTCCATGTCCTGGCTATTGTAAACAGAGCTGCAATGAATATTTTGGTACATGACTCTTTCTGAATTATGGTTTTCTCAGGGTATATGCCCAGTAGTGGGATTGCTGGGTCATATGGTAGTTCTATTTGTAGTTTTTTAAGGAACCTCCATACTGTTCTCCATAGTGGCTGTATCAATTTACATTCCCACCAACAGTGCAAGAGTGTTCCCTTTTCTCCACACCCTCTCCAGCATTTATTGTTTCTAGATTTTTTTATGATGGCCATTCTGACCGGTGTGAGATGATACTTCATTGTAGTTTTGATTTGCATTTCTCTAATGATTAATGATGTTGAGCATTCTTTCATGTGTCTGTTGGCAATCTGTATCTCTTCTTTGGAGAAATGTCTATTTAGGTCTTCTGCCCATTTTTGGATTGGGTTGTTTGTTTTTTTGTTATTGAGCTGCATGAGCTGCTTGTAAATCTTGGAGATTAATCCTTTGTCCGTTGCTTCATTTGCAAATATTTTCTCCCATTCTGAGGGTTGTCTTTTGGTCTTGTTTATGGTTTCCTTTGCTGTGCAAAAGCTTTTAAGTTTCATTAGGTCCCATTTGTTTATTTGTGTTTTTATTTCCATTTCTCTAGGACCTGGGTCAAAAAGGATCTTGCTGTGACTTATGTCATACAGTGTTCTGCCTATGTTTTCCTCTAAGAGTTTGATAGTGTCTGGCCTTACACTTAGGTCTTTAATCCATTTTGAGTTTATTTTTGTGTATGGTGTTAGGGAGTGTTCTAATTTCATACTTTTACATGTAGCTGTCCAGTTTTCCCAGCACCACTTATTGAAGAGGCTGTCTTTTCTCCACTGTATATGCTTGCCTCCTTTATCAAAGATAAGGTGACCATATGTGCGTGGGCTTATCTCTGGGCTTTCTATCCTGTTCCATTGATCTATATTTCTGTTTTTGTGCCAGTACCAAACTGTCTTGATTACTGTAGCTTTGTAATATAGTCTGAAGTCAGGGAGCCTGATTCCTCCAGCTCCATTTTTCGTTCTCAAGATTGCTTTGGCTATTCGGGGTCTTTTGTGTTTCCATACAAATTGTGAAATTTTTTGTTCTAGTTCTGTGAAAAATGCCAGTGGTAGTTTGATAGGGATTGCATTGAATCTGTAGATTGCTTTGGGTAGCAGAGTCATTTTCACAATGTTTATTCTTCCAATCCAAGAACATGGTATATCTCTCCATCTGTTTGTATCATCTTTAATTTCTTTCATCAGTGTCCTATAATTTTCTGCATACAGGTCTTTTGTCTCCTTAGGTAGGTTTATTCCTAGGTATTTTATTCTTTTTGTTGCAATGGTAAACGGGAGTGTTTTCTTAATTTCACTTTCAGATTTTTCATCATTAGTATACAGGAATGCAAGAGATTTCTGTGCATTAATTTTGTATCCTGCTACTTTACCAAATTCATTGATTAGCTCTAGTAGTTTTCTGGTAGCATCTTTTGGATTCTCTATGTATAGTATCATGTCATCTGCAAACAGTGACAGCTTTACTTCTTCTTTTCCGATTTGGATTCCTTTTATTTCTTTTTCGTCTCTGATTGCTGTGGCTAACACTTCCAAAACTATGTTGAATAATAGTGGTGAGAGTGGGCAACCTTGTCTTGTTCCTGATCTTAGTGGAAATGGTTTCAGTTTTTCACCATTGAGGACAATGTTGGCTGTGGGTTTGTCATATACGGCCTTTATTATGTTGAGGAAAGTTCCCTCTATGCCTACTTTCTGCAGGACTTTTATCATAAATGGGTGTTGAATTTTGTCGAAAGCTTTCTCTGCATCTATTGAGATGATCATATGGTTTTTCTCCTTCAATTTGTTAATATGATGTATCACGTTGATTGATTTGCGTATATTGAAGAATCCTTGCATTCCTGGAATAAACCCCACTTGATCATGGTGTATGATCCTTTTAATGTGCTGTTGGATTCTGTTTGCTAGTATTTTGTTGAGGATTTTTGCATCTATGTTCATCAGTGATATTGGCCTGTAGTTTTCTTTCTTTGTGACATCTTTGCCTGGTTTTGGTATCAGGGTGATGGTGGCCTCGTAGAATGAGTTGGGGAGTGTTCCTCCCTCTGCAATATTTTGGAAGAGTTTGAGAAGGATAGGTGTTAGCTCTTCTCTAAATGTTTGATAGAATTCGCCTGTGAAGCCATCTGGTCCTGGGCTTTTGTGTGTTGGAAGATTTTTAATCACAGTTTCAATTTCAGTGCTTGTGATTGGTCTGTTCATATTTTCTATTTCTTCCTGGTTCAGTCTCGGCAGGTTGTGCATTTCTAAGAATCTGTCCATTTCTTCCAGGTTGTCCATTTTATTAGCATAGAGTTGCTTGTAGTAATCTCTTATGATCGTTTGTATTTCTGCAGTGTCAGTGGTTACTTCTCCTTTTTCATTTCTAATTCTATTAATTTGAGTCTTCTCCTTTTTTCTCTTGATGAGTCTGGCTAATGGTTTATCAATTTTGTTTATCTTCTCAAAGAACCAGCTTTTAGTTTCATTGATTTTTGCTATTGTTTCCTTCATTTCTTTTTCATTTATTTCTGCTCTGATCTTTATGATTTCTTTCCTTCTGCTAGCTTTGGGGTTTTTTTGTTCTTCTTTCTCTAATTGCTTTAGGTGCAAGGTTAGGTTGTTTATTCGAGATGTTTCCTGTTTCTTGATGTAGGCTTGTATTGCTATAAACTTCCCTCTTAGAACTGCTTTTGCTGCATCCCATAGGTTTTGGATCGTCGTGTCTCCATTGTCATTTGTTTCTAGGTATTTTTTGATTTCCCCTTTGATTTCTTCAGTGATCACTTCGTTATTAAGTAGTGTATTGTGTAGCCTCCATGTGTTTGTATTTTTTACAGATCTTTTCCTATAATTGATATCTAGTCTCATAGCATTGTGGTCGGAAAAGATACTTGATACGATTTCAATTTTTTTAAATTTACCAAGGCTTGATTTGTGACCCAAGATATGATCTATCCTGGAGAATGTTCCATGAGCACTTGAGAAAAATGTGTATTCTGTTGTTTTTGGGTGGAATGTCCTATAAATATCAATTAAGTCCATCTTGTTTAATGTATCATTTAAAGCTTGTGTTTCCTTATTTATTTTCATTTTGGATGATCTGTCCATTGGTGAAAGTGGGGTGTTAAAGTCCCCTACTATGATTGTGTTACTGTCGATTTCCCCTTTTATGGCTGTTAGTATTTGCCTTATGTATTGAGGTGCTCCTATGTTGGGTGCATAAATATTTACAATTGTTATACCTTCCTCTTGGATCGATCCCTTGATCATTATATAGTGTCCGTCTTTGTCTCTTGTAATTGTCTTTATTTTAAAGTCTATTTTGTCTGATATGAGAATTGCTACTCCAGCTTTCTTTTGATTTCCATTTGCATGGAATATCTTTTTCCATCCCCTCACTTTCAGTCTGTATGTGTCTCTAGGTCTGAAGTGGGTCTCTTGTAGACAGCATATATATGGGTCTTGTTTTTGTATCCATTCAGCCAGTCTGTGTCTTTTGGTGGGAGCATTTAATCCATTTACATTTAAGGTAATTATCGATATGTATGTTCCTATTCCCATTTTCTTAAATGTTTGGGTTTGTTATTGTATGTGTTTTCCTTCTCTTGTGTTTCTTGCCTAGAGAAGTTCCTTTAGCATTTGTTGTAAAGCTGGTTTGGTGGTGCTGAACTCTCTCAGCTTTTGCTTGTCTGTAAAGGTTTTAATTTCTCCATCAAATCTGAATGAGATCCTTGCTGGGTAGAGTAATCTTGGTTGTAGGTTTTTCTCCTTCATCACTTTAAGTATATCCTGCCACTCCCTTCTGGCTTGCAGCGTTTCTGCTGAAAGATCAGCTGTTAACCTTATGGGGATGCCCTTGTGTGTTATCTGTTGTTTTTCCCTTGCTGCTTTTAATATGTTTTCTTTATATTTAATTTTTGATAGTTTGATTAATATGTGTCTTGGTGTGTTTCTCCTTGGATTTATCCTGTATGGGACTCTCTGTGCTTCCAGGACTTGATTAACTATTTCCTTTCCCATATTAGGGAAGTTTTCAACTATAATCTCTTCAAATATTTTCTCAGTCCCTTTCTTTTTCTCTTCTTCTTCTGGGACCCCTATAATTCGAATGTTGGTGTGTTTAATGTTGTCCCAGAGGTCTCTGAGACTGTCCTCAGTTCTTTTCATTCTTTTTTCTTTATTCTGCTCTGCAGTAGTTATTTCCACCATTTTATCTTCCAGGTCACTTATCCGTTCTTCTGCCTCAGTTATTCTGCTATTGATCCCATCTAGAGTATTTTTAATTTCATTTATTGTGCTTGTCATCGTTTCTTGATTCCTCTTTAGTTCTTCTACGTCCTTGTTAAATGTTTCTTGCATTTTGTCTATTCTATTTCCAAGACTTTGGATCATCCTTACTATCATTATTCTGAATTCTTTTTCAGGTAGACTACCTATTTCCTCTTCATTTGTTAGGTCTGGTGTGTTTTGACCCTGCTCCTTCATCTGCTGTGTGTTTTTCTGTCTTCTCATTTTGCTTGTCTTACTGTGTTTGGGGTCTCCTTTTAACAGGCTGCAGGTTCGTAGTTCCCGTTGTTTTTGGTATCTGTCCCCAGTGGCTAAGGTTGGTTCAGTGGGTTGTGTAGGTTTCCTGGTGGAGGGATCTAGTGCCTGTGTTCTGGTGGATGAGGCTGGATGTTGTCTTTCTGGTGGGTTCGTCCACGTCTGGTGGTGTGTTTTGGGGTGTCTGTGGCCTTATTATGATTTTAGGCAGCCTCTCTGTTAATGGATGGGGCTGTGTTCCTCTCTTGCTAGTTGTTTGGCATAGGGTGTCCAGCACTGTAGCTTGCTGGTCGTTGAGTGAAGCTGGGTCTTGATGTTGAGATGGAGATCTGTGAGAGATTTTCGCCGTTTGGTATTACGTGGAGCTGGGAGGTCTCTTGTGGACCAGTGTCCTGAAGTTGGCTCTCCCACCTCAGAGGCACAGCCCTGATGCCTGGCTGGAGCACCAAGAGCCTTTCATCCACACGGCTCAGAATAAAAGGGAGAAAAAATGGAAAGAAAGAAAAAAAGAGGATAAAATAAAATAAAATAAAATAAAGCAATTATAATAAAAAATAAGAAAAAAAATTATTAAGAGTAAATTTATTAAGAAAAAAAAATTTTTTTAATTTTTTAAAAATAGATTTATTAATTTTTTATACTAAAAATAAGAAAAAAATTATTTAGAAAAAATTTATTAAGAAAAAAAATTTTTTTAATTTTTTAAAATAAAAAATATGAAAAAACTTATTAAAATTTTTTTTAAAAATAGAAAATAAGGAAAAAATTATTAAGAAAACATTTATTAGGGGAAAAAAAAACAAAAAAACAAAAAAAAAAACGGACGGACCTAACCCTAGGACTAACGGTGAGAGCAAAGCTATACAGACAAAATCTCACCCAGAAGCATACACATCTACACTCACAAAAAAAAGGAAAAGGGGAAAAGTTAATATATCCTGCTCCCAAAGTCCATCTCCTAAATTTGGGATGATTCGTTGTCTATTCAGGTATTCAACAGCTGCAGGCACATCAAGTTGTTTGTGGAGCTTTAATCCGCTGCTTCTGAGGCTGCTGGGAGAGATTTCCCTTTCTCTTCTTTGTTCGTACAGCTCCCGGGGTTCAGCTTTGGATTTGGACCCGCCTCTGCATGTAGGTCGCCTGAGGGCGTCTGTTCCCCGCCCAGACAGAACGGGGTTAAAGGAGCAGCTGATTCGGGGGCTCTGGCTCAGTCAGGCCGGGGGGAGGGAGCGGTATGGAGGAGGCGGGGCGAGCCTGCGGCGGCAGAAGCCGGCGTGACGTTGCAGCAGCCTGAGGCGCGCCGTGCGCTCTCCCGGGGAAGTTGTCCCCGGATTACGGGAGCCTGGCCGTGGCGGGCTGCACAGGCTCCCGGGAGGGGCGGTGTGGAGAATGACCTGTGCTCGCCCACAGGCTGTTTGGTGGCGGCAGCAGCAGCCTTAGCGTCTCATGCCCGTCTCTGGGGTCTGCGCTGATAGCCGCGGCTCGCGCCCGTCTCTGGAGTTCGTTTAAGTGGCGCTCTGAATCCCCTCTCCTTGCACGCCGCGAAACAAAGAGGCAAGAAAAATTCTCTTGCCTCTTTGGCAGCTGCAGTCTTTTTCCCGGACTCCCTCCCGGCTAGCACCGAAGCCCGAGCCCCAGCTCCCAGGCCCCGCCCGCCCCGGCGGCTGAGCAGACAAGCCCCTCGGGCTGGTGAGTGCTGGTCGGCACCGCTCCTCTGTGCGGGAATCTCCGCTTTGCCCTCCGCACCAATGTGGCTGCGCTCTCCTCCGTGGCTCCGAAGCTTCCCCCCTCTGCTACCCGCAGTCTCTGCCCACGAAGGGGCTTCCTAGTGTGTGGAAACCTTTCCTCCTTCACAGCTCCCTCCCACTGGTGCAGGTCCCGTCCCTATTCTTTTGTCTCTGTTATTTCTTTTTTCTTTTGCCCTACCCAAGTACGTGGGGGATTTTCTTGCCTTTTGGGAGGTCTGACGTCTTCTGCCAGCGTTCAGTGGGTGTTCTGTAGGAGCAGTTCCACGTGTAGATGTATTTCTCATGTATCTGTGGGGAGGAAGGTGATCTCCGCGTCTTACTCTTCCGCCATCTTGCCCCTCCCTCCCGGGGCTCAGCTTTTCCATCCAACACAGATGCTCTCTGAATCGTTCAAGGGCTTCCCTGGTGGTGCAGTGGTTAAGAGTCCGCCTGCCAATGCAGGGGACACGGGTTCGAGTCCTGGTCCGGGAAGATCCCACATGCCGCGGAGCAACTAAGCCCGTGTGCCACAACTACTGAGCCGGCGTGCCTAGAGCCCACGAGCCACAACTACAGAGCCCGTGTGCCACAACTACTGAGCCTGCGTGCCTAGAGCCCATGCTCCACAATGAAGAGTAGCCCCCACGAGCAGCAACGAGAGAAAGCCCATGAGCAGCAACGAAGACCCAATGCGGCCAAAAATAAAATAAATAAATTAAAAAAAAAAAAAAGGCACTTGTGCCATCCTCATTCACTACCCCTCCTCTTACTTCTTTACATCTCACAACTTTTCACCCGCCCCCTCCCAATGCTATCACCAGGAGTGTTCACTCCACTCCTCCTTCTCTCAGGATCCACAACCGCTCTCCGGGTCAGTGTCCTTCTCTGCCTTCTTCTGTCTTGCAATTCTGTCACTTCAGGCTTTCAATGTCAGTGACTTTTGCTGCCTTGTTGAGTTAGCTAAACTCTACAGAAAGTAGGGAATATCTAGCTCAGTCTCCTCTGAGGGGAGAAACTGCAGCTGCTTCTCCCAGAGGATCTAAAACCAGAAACATTTCAACACCACAAAAAAATTCTTTTAAAAACATAAGCCCAGGCTTCCCTGGTGGCGCAGTGGTTGAGAGTCTGCCTGCCAATGCAGGGGACACGGGTTCGATCCCTGGTCCGGGAAGATCCCACATGCCGCGGAGCAACTGGGCCCGTGAGCCACAACTGCTGAGCCTGCGCGTCTGGAGCCTGTGCTCCGCAACAAGAGAGGCTGCGATAGTGAGAGGACCGCGCACCGTGATGAAGAGTGGCCCCCGCTTGCCGCAGCTAGAGGAAGCTCTCGCGCAGAGACGAAGACCCAACACAGCCATAAATAAATAAATAAATAAATAAAAAACATAAGCCCACCTGTTTCCATTGGAAATTCCTATTACTCCTATAACATAAGTTGTACTGCATTCTTTGAAAAGTAATACTTTACGGCTTTATTATGACCTCCCCTTGACCCCTTCCCTAAGTTTCATCATCCAGCATTCTACAAGCCAAATTGCTTTTCTCTGATTCTTGTGGAGGGGCAGGCACATGTTTCAATTCATCTCTTCACATTAACATTATTAATTTCTTTTGTGGGGTAGGTAGAGTTCACAGACTTTTCTCTGGACAAAGGGAAGTACTCCTCAAATGGCCTACTGCTCTTTGTTCTGATAGCATGCTCACAAGGCAACCCCAGTCCCTCCTTCAGATTTCCTGGTTTCTGGAGGACCTAGTAATAGACGCATTCTGGTCCCTAGAAAGGAATATCCATCACTGTCAATGAACAAGCTGACATTGTGATTTATACACAGTCTCTTGTGAGTTTAGATAGTGTGAGTTGGTAGATGGAAAACTATCTGCTTCTGGATATCTTGTTGGATGAAGCTTCTGTATGGAAAAAGCTGGAATCAAAGCTTAGATGCAATGACCCCTCAACACACCACCTCCCTCTACTTCCCTTTTTACATAATCCAGCCAGCAGTTCTAGATACATCTGTACAATTCAGCTCTCTGTAATTACAGCAGGTAGGACTGGGCCCCTGACGTTGGGAGGAGGGAGGTACTATAGGAAGGTGAATGACTAAAGACCAATATATATACTCACAGATGCAAGATGGAGGAGATACTAGGATATATGTATATGTATAGCTGATTCACTTTGTTATAAAGCAGAAACTAACACACCATCATAAAGCAATTATACTCCAATAAAAATGTTAAAAAAAAAAATACTCACAGATGTCTTACACCTCTCTGTTGCCACCCTCAGGTGACCTTTCCCTGGGAACCCTTTGTCACAAGGAACCATAGACCTTGATGAGCCCTCACGATCGGGAAGAAGTGTATACCTGGCTTCCATCCCCCTCTTCCCAGAGCAACCATCTCAAAAAACTCCCACTTGTCTTTCTTCAGTTTTACTTAAGCTCCTCTCCTTGGTTTCTCTTTCATTCATGTTTCTATTTGGATTTAAAGATAATTGTCCTGGTTTTTAGATATAAACACACTCTGATACAATCCAACAACATTTGAGATAAGATAGCTAAGAAACCAACACCCTGATTTCATCATGGGGAGAGTCACTCAAGCACACCCAGTGGGAGGTATGTGTTCAGTGGGAGGAGAAGGTGGATGGACACAGGAGCCATCCAGCATTATGGGAAAAGTAAAAGCACAGAATGAGCAAAGATAAGAACTTAGAAATGCATGAAGGGTATATGGGCAGAGGGACACCAGCGTACCAGCAAGACTTCCCAACTGATCAAGGGGATTCTTTCTTGAATAAATGGAGATCATTTGGAATACCAAAACAAAATGAGGTCACAGAAACTATGAAAGCTGGATTGAAATGAATACTCTACAGTCATAGGCAATGGACACCAAAAGTGAGTTCTCGAGAAAAGAATCAAAAATTGTTGTTTAGAAACAGGAATCTGGCAACAATAAACAGGAAAGGTTGCGAAGGAATTGGCCTAAATTAGAAAGCAGACTCAGAGAGATGTAGTAATCCAAATCCTGGCTTCCTAATGGCAGGAGTAAATGGTGTGATTTTTTTAATATTAAAAATAAATAACTGTACAATGTTCAACTGTATATAAGAAAAAAATCAAAGATTATTCTGAATACTTACTTATATCTAGAACACTGGATGATGAGCAGAGGCTCACAGAAGTTTGCCAGCATGATAAACTCAAACATAAATGCAACTTCTCACATTAATTCTTCACAGCATTCATGCCCAGGTCAAGAATCAATTAAGATGTCTCAGAATCCCTAATCTAGTGTTTGACTATATTATTCCCAGGAAGAATGTATTCTAAGATGGACATGGATGGAGAGGAAATTAAGGGGGTATTTTTCTTTCCATACATGTATAGAGCATTTCATTTGTTCTCTTTTAAGGGCAAACCTGCTTACAGACAGTGAAATCAATGTATTAGTGCAACTATAAATAAAGTAAATATAGTCTATATATTCTCTCTATAACCAAATGGGGAGAGGGGCAATTCCAGATCATATGTACTATTTAGACATTTTTCCTGTGTCATCTCTATAGTTATTTTTTTTTTGGACAGATATCAAAAAAAAAAAACTGCTTGAAAAGTAACAGTTCACTAAAAGGTACTTCTTCTTATCAAGAGTGTTAAAATAAACCCTATACTTTTAGCAGATAAATAATCATTCCAAGAGACAGAAAATACTCGACATTTTTACAATAACAGGTTATTAATATAATTCACTGTGGCTGAAAGCATGTATTATACATTTATAATGCAGGCTGAATAAAGGTTAAGTATATTTTGTGTTTTATTCTGCATCAGACATAAATATCTGTCATACCAAACCCTAGACTAGACATAAGATCTTAGAAATCTGTGATTCTCAGAGGAAAATTAGCAATTGGAAAAAGTTCCTCTTCTTTAGATAAATTCCATATTAAGTAGACCTAGAAACCTACACTAAAAGAAAAAGAAAACAGCACAATCAATCTCCAGGGTAACGTCTACAAAATGTCACACTGGAATCCTCAACAACACAATCCCACAACATCAGAACCGAATTGTGGTAGCACCATTACATCAACTCCCTGAGAATAAGTAATCAAGGAGATCATTTTTTTTTTTTCTGAGCAATGACTCAGGAAGAAAATGAAGAAAGAAAAGTGTGTATCTTAAAAAATACAGACACCTGCGCCATTCTTCTGAAAATACCTCCCTAGAATTCTCAAGAAGTTGTGATGTTCAATTAAAACGAAACCACAAAAAGAATGTATATATATATATATATATAAAACTGAGTCACTTCGCTGTACAGCAGTAATTAGCACAACACTGTAATTCAACTATACTTCAATAAAAAAAATTTTTTTAATGAAACCAGAGATTGTTTATATCAACGAGCTTTCAAGAAATAAGAACGATGACAGAGAGGGTGGACCTTCCTACTAAAATATTTACAGGCCAAAGAATTTGAAGAAATGCTGCTCTTGTTTTCAAAGGACCTTATTCACTTATTGTCAAATCCTAAGTATTTGTGAACATACGTGTTTCTCAGCATAGCTGCGCCCTCACCCCATCCACTAAAGGAGAGATTTACAAAACACATTTGTTTTCCAAAAAGATTCTGTACTTTATGAAAGGATGCACCATAGGTTTCCTTTAAAAAGCATACTCCCTGCTGTGTTTAAAATTAGTCAATTTACAAAAATGTGAATTAGCCACAATCCTCCAGAAGTACATTTGCTCCCTAAAACAAGGCACACCTACTGAAAACTGCAGGTCTGACTATTAGTCCCCAGGAAACATATATTTCAAACTCTTCAGTAAAAGAAAACAGCCTTTAGAGTTAATAATCACTGACTTATATTATTAACCTGGCATAAAGCAAGACAATTCCTGAAATCTTCAATTTTCCTTCTGCATGCACTCGCTGCTCCCTGCCATTCACACCCACAATCTGCCTTTTTAATCTACCCTAGGATACAAAAAAGGGACGCCTCCCCTCTAGTCCCGACTTTTTTTGGCTCCTGCAATAGGCCCTGTGTGTCCAGCCACGCCCCCACTTCCTGCCACGCCCCCATTCAGGGCTCGTCACACTGTTCTGCTGTTCCGTCCAGCCTTCTCTCCACAGCCCCACTTATTTTCTTTTCAGCTGTCAGCTCATTTCTTCACCCATGCCTTTGGCACCACAACCCAGACTAGATGAGTTCTCTCTCACAGACTCTCATAGCCTCGTGTACTTCTTCATAGCACTTGTCCAGAGTTTGTATTTAAATATCTGGGATTATTTGATAAATAACCTGTCTTCCCTATTCCAGGCTTCATGAGGCAGAGACTATGTCTGTTTTGCTGATTATTGTATCCCATTGCCTGGTGCCATGCATAGCACACAGTGGGCTGAGAAAAGATTACTGAATGAATAAATGAGGCCTGCTCTCTCCTCAATTTTCTTCACTCTTTTTATCCTTTATTAGTAAAACTTTATTAAAACACAAACACATTATCAAGCACACTTCTTTAAAGAGCTATTCCCTACTGTCTACACCGATTCTTTTCTGAACTCTTTTCATTCTCCTTCTACACCTACAGCTCTACTGGAACAAATCTCCCAAGGTTTACCAATAACCTTCTCTTAATGGACAAATTCAGGGGCCACTTCAAGGTTCATCCCCTTCAACTTCCCTTCAATGGATGTTGATGACCTGCCCACCTTCCCTTGTTTTCTTCCAACTCTCACTTTCTCAACTCTTGCTCTTTCCCTCTCCCTCCCATCTCCCTTTTTTGCCTTTCTTCAAGATGATCACCTTTCTTCCCATTCCAGCCTTTCCTTCTGACCTCTCTATCTCTGTTCATGATACTGTCATTCTCCTGTCCCCACATTTGATAGCTGTCACGCCTACATAACCATTTAATCAATACCATAGGTTCTCTCCAGGGATGAGTACTACTGCCAAAGTTTGCGTTCAGGTTCTCCTTAAGACTAACTCCTGCGGCTTCCCTGGTGTCTCAGTGGCTTAGAATCTGCCTGCCAATTCAGGGGACACGGGTTCGAGCCCTGGTCGGGGAAGATCCCACATGCCGCAGAGTAATTAAACCCATGCGGCACAACTACTGACCCTGCACTCTAGAGCCAGCGAGCCACAACTACTGAAGCCCACGTGCCTAGAGCCCGTGCTCCGCAACAAGAGAAGCCACCGCAATGAGAAGCCCATGCACCGCAACAAAGAGTAGCCCCTGCTCGCCACCACTAGAGAAAGCCCATGCACAGCAACAAAGACCCAACGCAGCCAAAAATTAAAAAAATTTAAAAAAAAAACTTAACTCCTGGACCACTGTGACTTGCCTCCTCACTCTAGTCTATTGTAGGCACCACTGCCTTCTTCAGACACAGCCCAACCTCATCATTCCTCCTTCCCATTGTCTCAAAAACCAAATACAAAAGCCTCAGCTTTACCCTCAAGGTCATCATGCCATTGCCCTCTGGAAAAACTGAGTGATTCCTAAACACACCTGGTAGACCCCTACCTCTGTGCCTTTGGTCACACATAAGCCCACACCTACATTCTCCCAATTCACTCCAGTCTAGTAAAGTTTTATTTTTGTTTCCAAGTACATTACAAATGCCTCCTCCAGGAAAGTTTTCCTGATTTCCTAAATGAATGGAATCTTTCACTCTTTGACCTCTCTTAAGCCTTTGTATTTGCTTGGTATCATAATTATTTGTGCTCCAGCAATAACCTTCCCCTAAACCTTAAGGTCTTTAAGAATAAGTATGCAGGGGCTTCCCTGGTGGTGCAGTGGTTAAGAATCCGCCTGCCAATGCAGGAGACACGGGTTCGATCCCTGGTCTGGGAAGATCCCACATGCCACAGAGCAACTAAGCCCGTGTGCCACAACTACTGAGCCTGCGCTCTAGAGCCCGTGCTCTGCAACAGAAGCTGCCACAATGAGAAGGCCACTCACCACAACAAAGAGTAGCCCCCGCTCGCCGCAACTAGAGAAAGCCCACGTGCAGCAAGGAAGACCCAACACAACCAAAATTAAATTAAATTAAAAATTTAAAAAAAGTTTGTCTTACCCACTTGAAAAATTTAAGCACACTGCCTTGAAATCTCAGATTATATAGGAAATCACACTAAAAGGACCATATTTTCCCTAGCAAAAGGATTCTCTAAGGGATTAGTTTTAAGTTTTTTTATTAGGGCTCTAAATTGTAAACAAATTATTTTGGAAACAATTAAATTGACAATTGGCATAAATTGAATTTTTAGGGTATTTTTTTCAGTGGCTTCTAAGAGCATATGACGTTTTTGAAGGCAAGGCAATAATTAATAGTGCAAACAGGTGAATGGGGTTCAGGACATGCAACTCCAAAATGTGCCATTTTGGCCTACTGATTATTTTGAGCTGAAGGCACTTAAGAAACAGCAGGTGCAGGAAGGGCTCTCCAACCTCCCCCTTTTTCCTTAAAAGCATGTCAGTAAATTTCCAGGGAGAAAGGTGCCCTCTCTGTACCAGAAGGAGGAGAACATTCTTCTAATCTGAAACTGAGAGTCGATACCAAAATGGATCCATCCAAACAACCTACTAAAATAACGCTTATCTTCCCTTGGTTTCCCCCATGTATTTCCAAGTCACTATCCCACAGTTTACTGCCCCATGATTTTGTCTTGTCATTTGTCCACAAATTTATCAATTCGTTGCTTAAGAAAACAAATATAAAAGTTCTTGGTCCTACCTGCTTCTTCAGGTCTTCATACTTCTTAGGATGACTCTTGTATTTGTATATGATTTTTCCTGTTAGTCTGTCTTCTGTGAGTTTAATTCTCAGGCTCAGACACAGAGCCTAAGACGGTAGAAGGAAGATTTTTCCCCCCTGACACAGGCTAGGAGGATTTAAAGTTTTGAAGGCTTGGTATTGTATACATTGAATATATGTGCATTAAATTAAAAAAAAAAAACAAGAACATCTTTCCTAATTAATAAAGTATCAGCCAAAGCCCCGTGCTCTCATAAGAGAAGCTTCTTTATCACAACAGAAAGGGGCAGATACTTGGAGAGAGTCACAGGAGCCTTGACTGTCTGTTACTGAAGAGCTGCTACCCATGAGGGGCTAGGGTCTCTCAAGCTGGAAGCAGGGGAGCCCACTACTGACCAGCCCCTCCTTCTCTCTCATTTTCCTCTACCTGCAGCACAAACAGGTGTCGTGAGTTGTGCTAAAACCTCCCACACCATCACTGAGGGTGATTAGTTAGAACTGATGAGTACAAGCAATAAAGAACACATGTGTTCGAATATCTTATATATAAAGCATTACTACTCAGGTCCAGGATACCCAGGAGCGAGACCACAGGGTTTAATCAAGAGGAAGTATGCCTTGAGTGTTCTCTTTGCAAGGAAAGCTAAAACACTTGCATATAGAAAAGATATATGTCGAATCTCAAAATTTACAAACCACTTGAAAACATCAACAAATTTAAAATGAATAATACTATAAAAGTGGTAGAAGTTTATGAAGGATCTAAAAACTGAGATTGCTTTGTGGCAAAAGTTAGCTGTAGGGATGTTTCAGCATTGTTTAAAAAAAATCTGGAAACAAACTAGATATCCAAAAGTAAGGGATTGATTGAATAAATCACAGCCTATCCATACACTGAAATGCGCTTCAGGCATTAAAGCTGATATTGAAGTTGTATTTCTTAACATAAAAAGTTGTATGAAAACAGGTAGAAGAGTTTAGTATAATCCATTTTGCATTTTATATGTGGTATATACACTTATTTATTAATATTCTGTAAGACAATACACCAAAAATGTAATAGCACTCACCAGGTGATATAAATTATACATTTTATCCTCCTTCTTTTAGCTTACATAAATTTTCTATAAATTTAATCTTTCTGCAGTGAACATGTATTTTTTTAATGTTATCTGTGTTAAAAGGAAAAAATGGGACCAGTACTCTTTAAATAAAGATGGAAAGTGAGAAAAGGGAAATAGATAAATGTAAAACAAAGACTAAAATTACAGCTACAAGACCTTCTCTGGGGTAGAAAATGGAAAAGTATTTCAAAGGAAAGATTATCCTTATCATTATGTAAGTAATTTTTTTAAACTCCCATACATCAGAATTTTTAGTAAGATATCTCAATAGGAAAGCAAAGAGCAAAGAGTTGAATAATGATGAAAGAGTAAAGGTTGAAAGCAAGGGGGTTACCTCTAGAAAGAAGAACAAAGAACAGTTCACAGTTAGCAAATGAGTACAGTTCCCAAGTAAACGTTTGCCAAAAAACTCGCTCTTTATAATGGGACTGCTCTGTGAAGTCACAGAAAAGGTTGACTATGCCTAACATAAACCAACAGACCCAGAACATTCCTAAAAACTTAAAACTTCTTTTAAAGGAAAGAAAATTTTAATTTTAATTTCTGACTATTAGACTATTTCTTGTGTACTTGAAGCTGTCAGACTTAATAAACATTAGCCTTTGTTGTGCCCGACTTTCTTGTGATACTGACTGTTGCCTTTAAATTAGGGACGGGGACATTGCTCTAAGCATTTTCCTAAGTCTGCTTGATCTCCAGAACAATCAAGATGCCACAGTTACAGTTGAAGGGCAACTATATTGGAAAAATGACGACGGCCTGGAGCCCAGAATCTCATGTTACCTGCCTTGCTGAGATGACCTGGGTTGCCTGAACATGGACCTTCAGTTCTCTTTCTAGTTTCAGTTGCCCTATTGTGAGGGACATCGTTGTTGCTTTAATTCAGGTGTTGTCTAATCTAGTGCCTTTGGTTCCTTTGATCATTTGATATACATTTCTTTGTCTTAGAAAAATGAAAGAACAGTCCCTTTTCACTGCTAAATGAGCATGAGCCACATAGTAATTTGCTCAGGCAGGAGATGCAGAATTGGGAACTACATTCTATTTTCCATTTTAGAGTTGGTCATCTGAACATCACTAGCTCTCTCTGCCTCGCAAAACCAGTCAAGTACTTTAGGTGCTCGTTGAAGCCAACTGACTTTCTCTTCTCTGATATTCTCCAGATGTGAAGCCTTTGTAGGGAGGACACCACTGTGTGCATCAGCCTCTCTCAGAGGCAATGACTCTGAGGTTAGACAATGGGGGACATCAAAAACCCTTCCCTGTGGAGCCCTCAAGCCTTCTCTTTGTTCTCCTTGAGCCAGTGGTTCTCAAACTTCCACATGCATCATGATCAACTGAGAAGCTATAAAAAATCAGTCTGCTCAGGCCCCATCCAGGCCCACTGAAGCAGACTCTGAGCTGACCTGGTGAGAAATCCCCCCTCCTTTGTCAATGGAGTAGGGCACCTTAAAGACCTGTGGTTTGGAGAGCCTCTCTAAGGTCAAGAAAGGCCCAGACCACTGCTAGTTTCTGAGGTTCTAAGCACACTAAAAATAGGAAAACGTGAAAAAGAGATTTCAAAAATGATGAGGTATTTCTCAAGCTTATACTTGAAAATATGTATGTATGTATATATATTTGTATATATTGTCATAGGTATATATTTGGATATATACATACATGCATAATACATTTATATAATGGTGCTATTCGTATGAAAATTTTAGGATGCATTTTTTTTAAATCCCTTCAAACTGCACTACAGGCAGTATGGCCTATTAATGGGCCAAACATTTAAAATTGCATGATGAGTACATTCTTAGATTCTCTTAGTCACTGTGCCTGTAAGTATAACCTAATTTGGAGATAACATCAAAAGTCTGAATTTGGGGTCCTATGAATGAGAGGAGAACAGAGCTAAATGGCCTGCCTGCTACGCCACCCCCAAGGTAGGCCTGCACTTAGAGATGATGAACTTAAAGTACCTACCACAGTACCCAGAGCATAATAAATCCTGGCTGTAATTATAATTAGTTCCTACTCACTTCCCACAATGCTATGAGGCAAATATATAAATAGGTAACAGTCAAAACTGTTTTCATATATAAAAGTCCCAAGGTGACCTCTCTGACTACCAACTTCTAAAAGCCTTTATTTTGCTGAATGTGAATTTGATTAAATCACTCACTCTGTTTAGCTATGTTTATTCTTTGCTTTCACAAGTAGCACTCTGAGAGTGAAACTCTAGAGCGGGAATTCTTAACCTTGTATCATAAACCCCCTAGACTGTAAATGCCATAAAATTCAATTAAAAATGCTGTATGACTGTGTGTGCACTTCCCTTCCTTTGGAAGGTATCAATAGCACCCATAAGAGTTTCAAATATTTAGATTCATGACCCAAAATTTTAAGATTTTCAGTATAAGCTATTGTTATGGCTCACACCCATTTCAAGCTGTGTACACAGCCCCAGATTCCCCAAGTGCATGATGACAAAGGACAAGACAGAAGAGGTGGGTCCACTGGACTGGACCTGCATGAGTTTCCTAGGGCTGCCAAGACAAAGTACCACAAACTGGCAGGTTTAAAACAACAAAAATACGTCTCTCACAGATCTGGAGGCCAAAAGTCTGAAATTAAGGTGTCAGCAGGGCCATGCTTCCTTCTAAGCCTCTAGGGGATGACCCTTGTCTCTGCCAGCTTCTGCTTTTGCCTCAGGCACTCCCTGTCTACAGCAGCTTAACTCCAATCTCTGCCTCCGTCCTTCCTATGCATCCCTGTGCCCACATTTCCCTCTTCTTATAAGGACACCAGCCACGTTGGATTAAGGGTCCACGCTACTCCAGTATGCCCTCATCATAACTAATTATACCTGCAACAACCCTACTTCCAAACAAGGTCATATTCTGAAGTACCAGGGGTTCAGACTTCAACACATCTTTTTTCTGGAGACAGAATTCAACCCATCACAGGCTCTACTCTTCCATTTATTTTGCTTATAGACAAGAAGGAAGGAAGGACAGTGAGCATGCATGGAGATTTTTTCTCTATCCCCCATGTGTGCTGGATACATTGATCCTCATACACCCCATTTATACCACTGAGGACACTGAGTCTCAAATAAATCAGGTAACATGTTTGCTGATGTGAACTTATAAAAGGCCAAGTTTGAATATGACTACCCTGACACTACAATGCCGTTCACATGTAGTTTTTGGTAAAATTAAGGCAATATTCAAGAACAAATTTCAGGGGAAAACATGCTCTCTGGGCAAGCAAAATTGTATTGCATGTTGGAAGGCATTTCAGAAATAGATAAAATAATACAGTGACATCAATAAATTAAATTATACATTTAATTTGTCATCTGTGTTGCAGATAACAACATTACGTAAAAAAGCTTACCTTTAAACTTGATTTTTAAATATATTTAAAGTCAAATTCTAAGGTCCTACAACTAGTACATTTATTTGTAGTTTATTCAGAATCTATAACATAGCATTTCTTCAAGGTCTACATTCTATTTTTTGGTTATTATGGTGTTTTGCAGCAGAAAATTTGATAGAAAGAAACATAAAAGGTGATGCTATGTCATGATTCCCCCCTAAATAATATATAAATATTTATAATATACTATATATAAACACATTTAGTATTATATTAATGTGTAAACATTACATATTTTTGTATTATAATAAATATATAGTGGACGTAAAAATAAAAAGTGGTAAAGGAAGATTCTTTCATACGTAATTAATATAAGTAATTCATAACGTGACAATAAAATGTTAAATTGCTAAGCTTCTGAACAACTCCATAGGCATCAGAATAATTCTTACATAGCTACTCTTGAAAAAAGTCATTTGATCTTTTACTACGGGACAGCATTTCAATGTGTTAATTATCTTGATCTTAGTAGTCATTCTACAACATATACCTATATCAGATCATCACGTTGCACACTTTAATTACATACAATTATATTCGTCAATTATTTCTCAAGAAAGTTGGAGGGGAAAAAAAGAAAGCATCTCAACCCATTGGATGTCATCATGACCTGAGCTTCTCATTTTCCAGACAAGGCACAAATGCAGTGGAATCATCAATGGAGTCCATAAACAAGCAAAAGTTGAAGGATTTTAATAAAATATAATTTTACTTTATTACATTTTATGCATAATGTTATCTTAGTTCAAAATTTACACAGGCCAGACCTTCATAATTCATAACAGAAGCTATGGAGAACAGTAGAAAGGGCATTAATCTGAGTGGGGAATGTGGGTAGGAGGTGGGGCTAGAACAAGGAAGTAGAGCAGAGCAAAGGAACAAAGAGAAACACAGCTCGGATCAGGAGACAGCAAGTGTCCAGCTCTCACAACTAAAGCTCTCCTCAAACCTTGAAATCTCAGTTTCTGCCCTGGGCAAATCATGAAGGGAACAACCAGCGCCACAGGTTGCTCAATTACAACAAAAATAAAGTGTTAGTTCAAGCCTACTAGAACCCTTAAGAGGTACAACCCACCTGAACTATCCTCAGAATTCATTCTTAATTTGTAAAAAATGTAAGAAAAGTATGTTGAATTAATGTTAATTACAGCAAGCATCTTCATTTTGAACAGGCCTCTAAGAACCGTAAGTTTTCCCTGCCATATGCATATAAAATTTTTATGACTCTATTTTCATTTCATAGGACATTTATAGGAGAAGCTATGTGATGCCTTAGAAAATGCAGGAACCTGGACATTAGCGGCCCTGGGATCCAAGGTGGGGTCTACCATTGCCCAGATATATGAACTTCAACAGTCATGTAGCCCTGAGCTTTGTCTTTCTGATTTGTATTTTTCTTCCAAAGCTTATGTTTTATACTGTTCAGGATAATTTCACCATTTTAAAATAACTTTTTTTTAAATTAGTAGTATCTTTACTTTCAAAAGAGGTGGGGGTGTAAGCAGGCATGGTCAAAAATTGTATATTTAAAAGAGAAGTTACCTGTCTTTAATCAAAACACTGAGCTGGCAGATTCAGTTAAGATAGAAAATAAAACTTCTTGTGCCTTAACAAATTCCAACTTTCCAATCACTGTAAAATTATCATAAATGTAGGCTTAACAAGAAAACCAAGTATTAGCACAAAATAATCTTTATTTTAAAAGGGCTATTTAGTCACTCTGGCATCATAATCAAAGTAATGGACTGGCTTTACTACCAAAAATTCTCAAATTCCAGAAATGTGCTACCTGCCATTCTTAAACATCTCCTTGCTGAAATAGAGAAAAAATGGCATGGGATTTAGAATCAATTGTATGACCAGTTTGCAATAAATATTGCTTTGAATTAGGTGTGATGTAATTTGCCATGACTTTTGCATCTCCAGAAACCCAGTAAGAGCTTAGTTGTCAAGATGAACTCAAGCATATAGTTCTTTTGTTAGTTATTATTGGCCCCATTCTACCAAAATTAAGTTTCCACAGCTGCCATCCACAAAAGTTCAGTTGTCTCCAGAATGCTAGAGCTAGAGTCTGATTCAATAATGAACATTGTAGTTCACCTTCAGCTATAAACAATCACTCAGAGAGTGCAGCTCTTAACCCTGCAGATAAATGGATCAGAGCTCACTAAGGGAGGAGAACAGTATCAGAAAAACTCCTCACAATTTTTTTGTTATAACATCAGATTATCAAATACATTGATTATCTCTAAAGGCAATGAAAGAAAAACAATAAATCTCTCCCCTGTCCCCATTACCTCAACCTCAGCTCAATTTTTAAGACTACAGGTTGAGCTTAAAATAGAGTCATACAGATTCTTAGAAATGCACAACCTGCCGAGACTGAACCAGGAAGAAATAGAAAATATGAACAGACCAATCACAAGCACTGAAATTGAAACTGTGATTAAAAATCTTCCAACACACAAAAGCCCAGGACCAGATGGCTTCACAGGCGAATTCTATCAAACATTTAGAGAAGAGCTAACACCTATCCTTCTCAAACTCTTCCAAAATATTGCAGAGGGAGGAACACTCCCCAACTCATTCTACGAGGCCACCATCACCCTGATACCAAAACCAGGCAAAGATGTCACAAAGAAAGAAAACTACAGGCCAATATCACTGATGAACATAGATGCAAAAATCCTCAACAAAATACTAGCAAACAGAATCCAACAGCACATTAAAAGGATCATACACCATGATCAAGTGGGGTTTATTCCAGGAATGCAAGGATTCTTCAATATACGCAAATCAATCAACGTGATACATCATATTAACAAATTGAAGGAGAAAAACCATATGATCATCTCAATAGATGCAGAGAAAGCTTTCGACAAAATTCAACACCCATTTATGATAAAAGTCCTGCAGAAAGTAGGCATAGAGGGAACTTTCCTCAACATAATAAAGGCCGTATATGACAAACCCACAGCCAACATTGTCCTCAATGGTGAAAAACTGAAACCATTTCCACTAAGATCAGGAACAAGACAAGGTTGCCCACTCTCACCACTATTATTCAACATAGTTTTGGAAGTGTTAGCCACAGCAATCAGAGACGAAAAAGAAATAAAAGGAATCCAAATCGGAAAAGAAGAAGTAAAGCTGTCACTGTTTGCAGATGACATGATACTATACATAGAGAATCCAAAAGATGCTACCAGAAAACTACTAGAGCTAATCAATGAATTTGGTAAAGTAGCAGGATACAAAATTAATGCACAGAAATCTCTTGCATTCCTGTATACTAATGATGAAAAATCTGAAAGTGAAATTAAGAAAACACTCCCGTTTACCATTGCAACAAAAAGAATAAAATACCTAGGAATAAACCTACCTAAGGAGACAAAAGACCTGTATGCAGAAAATTATAGGACACTGATGAAAGAAATTAAAGATGATACAAATAGATGGAGAGATATACCATGTTCTTGGATTGGAAGAATCAACATTGTGAAAATGACTCTGCTACCCAAAGCAATCTACAGATTCAATGCAATCCCTATCAAACTACCACTGGCATTTTTCACAGAACTAGAACAAAAAATTTCACAATTTGTATGGAAACACAAAAGACCCCGAAAAGCCAAAGCAATCTTGAGAACGAAAAATGGAGCTGGAGGAATCAGGCTCCCTGACTTCAGACTATATTACAAAGCTACAGTAATCAAGACAGTTTGGTACTGGCACAAAAACAGAAATATAGATCAATGGAACAGGATAGAAAGCCCAGAGATAAGCCCACGCACATATGGTCACCTTATCTTTGATAAAGGAGGCAAGCATATACAGTGGAGAAAAGACAGCCTCTTCAATAAGTGGTGCTGGGAAAATTGGACAGGTACATGTAAAAGTATGAAATTAGAACACTCCCTAACACCATACACAAAAATAAACTCAAAATGGATTAAAGACCTAAGTGTAAGGCCAGACACTATCAAACTCTTAGAGGAAAACATAGGCAGAACACTGTATGACATAAGTCACAGCAAGATCCTTTTTGACCCAGGTCCTAGAGAAATGGAAATAAAAACACAAATAAACAAATGGGACCTAATGAAACTTAAAAGCTTTTGCACAGCAAAGGAAACCATAAACAAGACCAAAAGACAACCCTCAGAATGGGAGAAAATATTTGCAAATGAAGCAACGGACAAAGGATTAATCTCCAAGATTTACAAGCAGCTCATGCAGCTCAATAACAAAAAAACAAACAACCCAATCCAAAAATGGGCAGAAGACCTAAATAGACATTTCTCCAAAGAAGAGATACAGATTGCCAACAGACACATGAAAGAATGCTCAACATCATTAATCATTAGAGAAATGCAAATCAAAACTACAATGAGGTATCATCTCACACCGGTCAGAACGGCCATCATAAAAAAATCTAGAAACAATAAATGCTGGAGAGGGTGTGGAGAAAAGGGAACACTCTTGCACTGTTGGTGGGAATGTAAATTGATACAGCCACTATGGAGAACAGTATGGAGGTTCCTTAAAAAACTACAAATAGAACTACCATATGACCCAGCAATCCCACTACTGGGCATATACCCTGAGAAAACCATAATTCAGAAAGAGTCATGTACCAAAATATTCATTGCAGCTCTGTTTACAATAGCCAGGACATGGAAGCAACCTAGGTGTCCATCATCGGATGAATGGATAAAGAAGATGTGGCACATATATACAATGGAATATTACTCAGCCATAAAAAGAAATGAAATGGAGGTGTTTGTAATGAGGTGGATGGAGTTAGAGTCTGTCATACAGAGTGAAGTAAGTCAGAAAGAGAAAAACAAATACAGTATGCTAACACATATATATGGAATCTAAGGGAAAAAAAAAAAAAAAAAAGAGGTCATGAAGAACCTAGTGGCAAGATGGGAATAAAGACACAGACCTACTAGAGAATGGACTTGAGGATATGGGGAGGGGGAGGGGTGAGATGTGACAGGGTGAGAGAGTGTCATGGACATATATACACTACCAAATGTAAAATAGATAACTAGTGGGAAGCAGCCGCATAGCACAGGGAGATCAGCTCGGTGCTTTGTGACCACCTAGAGGGGTGGGATAGGGAGGGTGGGAGGGAGGGAGATGCAAGAGGGAAGAGATATGGCAACATATGTATATGTGTAACTGATTCACTTTGTTGTAAAGCAGAAGCTAGCACACCATTGTAAAGCAATTATACTTCAATAAAGATGTTTAAAAAAATAAATAAATAAAATAAAATAAAATAAAATAGAGTCATATTTAATGTCAGAGAAATTATAATTGTTAACACATGTGTAATGCTTTTATGTGTTGGACACTTTACTTGTATTATTTTATTTAATCATCACAACATAGCTATAATGTAGGTAGTTAATATTAAATTCATTTTATGGATGAAATAATTAAGACTTAGTAAGGTTAAGTAACTTCTCAAGATCACACAACCGGGATTTGAACAGTCCAACTCAAGAGCCCATAGGTCAGAACATAGGTTCAGAACATGTATTATGAACATGGGAGGATTTCATTTCATTATTTTTGGTGAAAAAAAGATTTTTAAACAGCAAGATTATGTATTTTTAAATATGCATATGTGCATAAAATATATTATACCCACATTTATCCATAGAAAAATATCTGAAATGATATTTCAGAGGCATTAATAGTCTTTATTTTTGAGGGATGGCGTCATGAGGGAGAATTAATTCTTTGTTATCTATAGTTTCTACTTTTTCACAGGGATTTGCATTGTTTTTGACATACTGTTTTGATGGTAAAAAGAACAAAGTTAGTTACAAAAGTAACAAGCCACCATACACAAAAATAAACTCAAAATGGATTAAAGACCTAAATGTAAGGCCAGACACGATAAAACTCTTAGAGAAAAACATAGGCAGAACACTCTATGACATAAATCACAGCAAGATCCTTTTTGACCCACCTCCTAGAGAAATGGAAATAAAAACAAAAATAAACAAATGGGACCTAATGAAACTTAAAAGCTTTTGCACAGCAAAGGAAACCATAAACAAGACGAAAAGACAACCCTCAGAATGGGAGAAAATATTTGCAAATGAAGCAACTGACAAAGGATTAATCTCCAAAATTTACAAGCAGCTCATGCAACTCAATATCAAAAAAACAAACAACCCAATCCAAAAATGGGCAGAAGACCTAAATAGACATTTCTCCAAAGAAGATATACAGATTGCCAACAAACACATGAAAGGATGCTCAACATCACTAATCATTAGAGAAATGCAAATCAAAACTACAATGAGGTATCACCTCACACCAGCCAGAATGGCCATCATCAAAAAATCTGCAAGCAATAAATGCTGGAGAGGGTGTGGAGAAAAGGGAATCCTCCTGCACTGTTGGTGGGAATGTAAATTGATACAGCCACTATGGAGAACAGTATGGAGGTTCCTTAAAAAACTAAAAATAGAACTACCATATGACCCAGCAATCCCACTACTGGGCATATACCCTGAGAAAACCATAATTCAAAAAGAGTCATGTACCACAATGTTCATTGCAGCTCTATTTACAATAGCCAGGACATGGAAGCAACCTAAGTGTCCATCGACATATGAACGGATAAAGAAGATGTGGCACATATATACAACGGACTATTACTCAGCCATAAAAAGAAACAAAATTGAGTTATTTGTAGTGAGGTGGATGGACCTAGAGTCTGTCATACGGAGTGAGGTAAGTCAGAAAGAGAAAAACAAATACCGTATGCTAACACATATATATGGAATCTAAACAAACAAAAAAAAGGTTCTGAAGAACCTAAGGGCAGGACAGGAATAAAGAAACAGAGGTAGAGAATGGACTTGAGGACAAGGGGAGGGGGAAGGGTAAGCTGGGACGAAGTGAGAGAGTGCCAGGGACATATATAAACTACCCAATGTAAAACAGATAGCTAGTGGGAAGCAGCCAGATAGCACATGGAGATCAGCTTGGTGTTTTGTGACCACCTAGAGGGGTGGGATAGGGAGGGTGGGAGGGAGATGCAAGAGGCAGGGGATATGGGGATATATGTATATGTATAGCTGATTCACTTTGTTATACAGCAGAAACTAACACACCATTGTAAAGCAACTATACTCCAATAAAGATGTTAAAAATATATAAATAAATAAAAATAACAAGCCAGAGTACACAGTATCAGAGATGGAAATCATAGAATAGACATATTTTAATGATGAATTTAATTGAAAAGAGAAAAATTGAAGGCCTGACCTGGATGAAAATTAAAAGACTAGGAAATAGGTATGGATTAATAAAGATCATACTAGAAAAGTCTTATTTAATGTGAAATTGTTAAACATACGAACTGGGGAATCCAGCATTTTCTGAGGAGCATTTTATGAATCAATTTCTTTACAATTCACAAATGGAAGACAGGAAGTATTATTATCCTAGCCATGCGAAGACAAGAATCCATTCATCTTAACAAAAAATTAACATTCCTGAGCAACGCCAATCGTAGATCTGACCTCTCGCCTCCTTCTGGAAGGAAATTACATGTTCCGAATTCCTCTGTCTCTGGATAACTTAGCATTAAATCAAACAGTTGGAGGTAGGTAAGGACTTAATATTCCTGATAGGAAACTCTTTGTGAATCCAAGAGTAAACCTCCATGGGTCCACAAACCTGTCAATTTCATGCTATATTCCTGAAACCTCTACTCTTTTAACCACTTGACTTTATTACTGATTGAAATTTATATCAATTATGATCATAATAGCTACTTAACAGTTTAATTCATTTATAATTTGAATAACTCAGTCTATATCATTGCCCACATACAATAACTTCCTAAAATAGAGTAAGGGAGTCGAAATCTGTGTTTAGTCCCACACTTGGTTGCACTAATCATTTTTTTCTGAGCACGCCACTTCTCAGAGGGGAACTGTGGGAGACTAATCTTTATTCCTTTGGCCTTTCTGACTGAGGTCAAGAGAGTGAGGATATAGTCAATGAGCACTAATTCACGAGTGAGGGTTAGAGGTAGAAATCATTCAATGTCCCCCACAAGGCAGAGAAATGTGGTACTAAAAAAAATGAAGGGGTCAGTAATTTAGTCATTTGAAGGATCAGTGTGATCATATCAGCACTGTGGAAACTTGTGTCAAAAGGGTTTTTTAAAGAGTAAATTTATGATTCTCATACAAAACCAAACTGAATACATGTCAAGATTTTATTTAACTCATTAATTAATGAGAGAACAAGATATCAAAAAAATTTCAAGTGATTATTCAAAGGACTCATACATGTGCAATGCTGAAATGAATTTGCTAACAGATGCAAAAATGGTCAATATTCAAGGGCAATGAAATATAATTTTTGAAATCATCTTGGGGGGCATCGATTACGTTGTCAACCACCTGACAAAATTTATTTGCATCTCACTGAACAGGGACCGTTCACTTTACTAGGAACATCAAACTTCTACATCACCCAGAAATCTTTGTGCCCATTTCTAAATATTTCACAGGCTTTTAATCAGCCAAGTTGGTCTGAGGGCATCTCCCCCATTGGGTTACAGGCAGTCACCAAGCCGGTTCTTCTAAATCACTGGCACATGTGAATTCCCCTTAAAGTCATGGTTTTCAGGATCTGACTTGACCTAATATATTCCATGATACCCAGACATACTATGGTACAGTTTAATGGCTCACTACAGTGCTTCATCATATAATAGAGAGATTGCATAGGACGTACATAATTAACTTTGTTGATAAAATGCTTAGGATCTTCTGAAAGAAGTAGATAGCTGTCCTCTCAGCTTTAATTGCAAATGCTCAATAAAGGCTCACAGTATTTTTTAGTATGAAAATTGGTTGGAGTAATTGCATTTGAATCTGCCCACAAAACAGATAGTTCTACATGTACCTTTAAAATAGAACTAAGCTTTGTTACAAATTCAGTCTTTGGAATAAAAATCTACAACTGTTTTTTTAAAAATTTTGTCTTGGGACTTGCCTGGTGGCGCAGTGGTTAAGAATCCGCCTGCCAATGCAGGGGACACAGCTTCGAGCACTGGTCTGGGAAGATCCCACATGCAATGGAGCTACTAAGCCCGGGCGCCACAACTACTGAGCTTGCGCTCTAGAGCCCACGAGCCACAGCTACTGAGCCCGCGTGCCACAACTACTGAAGCCCCTGCGCCTAGAGCCCGTGCTCCGCAACAAGAGAGGCCACCGCAGTGAGAGGCCTGCGCACCACAACGAAGTGTTGCCACTCGAAACAACTAGAGAAAGCCCGTGCGCAGCAACGAAGACCCAATGCAGCCAAAAATAAATTAATTAATTTTAAAAAAAAAATTTTGTCCTAAAACTAGTAAAATCTAGGTGTCCCCTAGTCCACTCCTCTGGGTTTACATTTTTCTGTAATATCCAATTTAATATCCAAGCCCTGACCCCTAAACCATAGGAACTCCTGCACCCTTCCAAATATAATGGACAATTCCCCCATTCTTCACTCTCTAAATCACCACAAACATAAGGCTGTAGGATTTAACAGATTCCTCCCAAGGCTTTGGGAATAAGGAGGAAATGACAACACAGCATAAAATAACATCTTAGCATTCTTAAAGTTTATTGGGCTCTCTGCGTTCATGGGAATCTCTTCCTGGCTGCTTTGCTCTGGAGATCTCATCTGCTTGCTATGTTCCTGGCCCCTCCTTGCTACCTTCACTGATGGCCTTTTTCCCATCTCTCTTCTCTCATCTCCCAGGGATCCCCATGCACCTTAGTTCCAAGGATCCCCACATGTGCTGGGGACACATACCCCAAAAGAAGAACACTAAAATGTGACAGAGCAGTTTCACCCTTTTCTATCAAGCCTCTTCTTGCAGCTGGGCAAAGTGGTGGTGGTCAGGGGACCTCAGTTTCATAACCTAAAAATGCCATTGGCATGTTTTTCTAAATAAGTCAGCCATCTAGCATGGATTTCCATTCTTATCAGCAAAAGTACCAGCCAGAGCTTTGAAATTATAATTTACCTTAACGTGCTCCAGATCAAATTCTTAGTGCTCCAGCCACCACAGTAGCATATAAGAGAAGGAAGCAATAGCAAAATGTATGTGTTCCCCATTCCTGAGCAAACCACGAGTGATGTCATTTTTTTCTTATCCCCATAATAGCATATGTAGGGTACATAAATTAGACTTTAAATACTTTTAAAGTTTAGGGGCAAAATATAAGTGACTAATACGTAAGTCAAACTTAACGATATTATTAAATCACCAATTAGAGAAATATTTTCTTCCAAATATCTCTAGGAGCTAAAATTAGGCACTGTAGAACTCCTGAGAGGCAGATAATAATAGTAGCTCATTTTAAAATGTATTAAAAAAGGAATTAAGATGGCTTAGATCAATGACACATCTTCATCAAATGACATGTCATCAAAATCAGTCATCAAAATCATTAAAACAAGGAAGAAAGGACAGAAACAAAATAGTGAAGGAAAATGGGAAGAGGGAAATCACCCTTTTGTTTATTATTGTTACTACTGTAAAACTCTCTCAAGTACAGCAACTCTTTTGATTCTGACAGCCTCCCCTTGGGGAGGTAGGAGCCATGGCAATATTGTCATTTACAGATAAAATAACGAAGGCATACAGAGGCTAGATGATTTGCCCCAGTCCAGAGAGTCTGAAGTGGCAAGTCCAGGTTTGGAAATTATATCATCTGACTCCAAGCCCAAACTTCATTCCTTTCCACCATGCCACCTCAAGGTTACAAAAAAATAAATTTTTGACCGTTTTTATTGAAGTATTGTTAATTTACAATGTTGTGTTAGTTTCATGTGTACTACAAAGTGATTTGGCTTTATATGTATGTATATATATTTATATATATATTCTTTTTCAGATTCTTTTTCATTATACGTTATTACAAGATACTGAATATAGTTCCCTGCACTATATAGTAGGTCCTTGTTGTTTATCTGTTTTATACATAGCAGTGTGTATACGTTAAAAAAATAATTTTAATTTGTAATATAGGTAGGACTAACAACATACTGTTAGAACTGTCTAGCAAATGCAACGCCTTTAACACTTTAAGACTCTTAGATTTCAAGTTGATTAGAAATCTGCAATAAAACTTCAGCATCCCAGAGAAATATTCCAGAACTACAAGACCCACAGCTGACAGAAGCAAATGTTCCCATAATGACTATCTGTGCTCTCTGCACAGTCCCTGACCCCCCAAACCTCTGAACACCTCACTGCACTTCTACCCTAAACACTTGGTCTTGAATTGTCTTTCTGTGCAGTTGTGGAATTTGAACCTACTTTATTCAAGGGACTATAAGTGTTACATCATCCCTTCCATTTAAATCACTGCAGCAGAAGAAATATCGAGGCCACTGATTAAGCCCTCCAACTATTACCTTGATAATCTGGCTCCTAAACCCTTTTAACTGCGCTGATCTTCAACCCAGGAACCTCCTTATTTCCAGCTGGGCTATCATCCCAGGCCGTTTCCCTTTCTAAATTGCTGCTACATTTTCCCCACATGCCTGCCTATACAGGATCAGCTCATACTAAATCTAGCTGAAATATGGGAAACATCCCACAGATAATGAATTTTACCGATATCACACAATAACTGTCGATCATAGCAGCTCCCTTACCTTCATGCTGGCAACAGAAAATAAATTAACACATTTGTTAGTGTTCTTTTAGTTTGTGTTCTTTGGATAGTTTGTGTTATTTTTATCAGTTTTTCTTGAGAGAGAGATATATACATATATAAATGGGGGAGAGAGAGAGGGGAGCGAGAGAGAGTGGGAGGGAGAGGGAGAAGTGGGAGGAGGCACTTTCTCAGGGTTTCTCATGGTGAGATCCACCTATGATTACATTCTTGAAAAAATAATTTTTGCTGAATCATTTGGAGCTTGCTGTTGGGAAAAGAATCTATTCTAAAAGAAGCTAGTACTTAATGCTTTGGAAATGCTTCTTAGAATTTCAAAAGGAAAAGAAATTTTCTGAAGAATCAACTCTGTACTAAAAACTTTATTCTTTTCCAATGTCCCCAACTCAAAAAATTATAATAGAAAAGTAAATTCAACTTTCGCTTAAAGTTAACATGAAAAACTAACTACATATTTTTCAAACTTCTTTCAAAAATTATTGAATTCCATCCTCTCAATAAAAGTTGCTTTCATTGTCTTACCGTAGTTCTCCAAACATCCAAGTCTCATAGATTTGAGACTAAGATTAGATGTACTAGGAGAGAACAATTTTACATCAATTTTAAGATAAAGCATCTTGTGTGTCTTAATATACGGAAGCAAGACTAATTTATTTCATGAAATCAAATATCCTCAGAATTATTACATGTAAGCAGTGGCATATCTGAACACACAGTAAGGGGCCCTCACCTGGGGTGCCTCGGCTTTCACGTGTGACTGCTTCCACACCGAGAAAATATTCAATTAAATAAGTACCTAAAAGAGTGAGATTTATGTGTGTCAATTGACCAAAAATGTGTTTTTTAAATGAGATAAGTAGTTTGGGCTATTTCCTTTAGCAAACAAGAATGTGGTCCACTCTTTCTTTAAAATTTATTGAGGGGTAGTATGTGTGTGTGTGTGTGTGTGTGTGTGTGTGTGTAACATGGAATAAGGGGAGACTAAGCAAAGGTAGAAACAGACAGGAAGAAATAGCAATTCTACCAGAAAAGATAGCCCACTTTTACTGGGTAAGATTCACCCCAAATGAAAAGGATGAATTGTGGGAGTAGGTCGAGTGGTAGGTAGCATCCCACACTGTGCATGTGTATTCTGCAACATGGCAATGTATTCATTCCCCATAGACATGGATTCAAATAATCAACCCTCTACCTACAGGCATGGATGCTTCTTTCCACCACCACACCAGGGATCCAGGGCTCACCTGGGGTCCAACAGCTGTTCTCGTTGCATGGCTGGGAAGAGTCTTCATTGGGTGTCTAATGTCAGGTCCCTAAATTACTTCTAGACGGGCTGTAAATGAGATGGGCCGGATCAAGTAACGCAAAGTTCCTGCTCATGTGAAGACTGACCGTCAACTAAAACGGTCTTTTTAGACCCTGCCCAGCTCCTGGGCACTCAAGCAAGCCAATCCCTGACTGTGGCCTCTGCCTCAGCCCACTCGGTACCATGTCGTTATCCCAGCCCTGGGCCCCAGGTGTTCAGCTTCCTTCTCCCTTCTTCTCCCGCAGTGCCAGCTTCCCATCTGTACTCTCCTTATCCGGTCACGCCAACGTATTCTTCTCTCATTTCCTTTCATAATAGCATGAATGACTATTCAGGAAGAGCTTCAAATATCCATAAAATAAGATTGTAATCATGGGGACTTCCCTGGCGGTCCAGCAGTTAAGACTTTGCGCTTCCACTGCAGGGGTACCGGTTTGATCCCTGTTCGGGGAACTAAGATCCTGCATGCAGATCATTCATTCATTCATTCATTCATTTATCGGCATGGTGCGGCCAAAAAATAAATAAATAAATAAACGCAACCTCTATATTAAAAAAAAAAGAGATTGCAATCATAGCAACCATGGATGGTGGGGGAGGGACACAGGGAGGTGAGGGGAGGTGATTTGCATGGGTCTGCGGTCAGAAAACATAATTGTGTGATTCTTTTCCTTTAAAGCCCCTCTCCAACTTACAGAAAGAATCGTTCAGAAAGAAAAAAATTACTATTGCCATCAAACTACATCCAATATTCACATTCTGCTATAGAAACTAAGATTTCCCAAACATGCAGCCAATTCACAAGCAACAGCTGGATTCACATTTTGTGTGCACAGTGTCAGTACTTTTGCCCTTCATTACAGCAATACAATGACAGAAATTAGTGAGGCGGCAGGAAAATACAGAGAGAAAAATGAAACAAAAGAAAGAGAAAGTTGCCACCTTATTGAACTACAGATGGTGCATCCACACCAAAAGACTCCAAAGATTAAAAATCTACTGATTCGGGAAAGCAACAGAAGAGGACAGGGAGAGGAAGCGAGCAGAGCTCTCTGTGTGAGTGAAAGGAAGCAGCTTTTCTCTTTGAAAAGCAGATGAAGGTTAAGCCCTTGGGGAACTCTGACTGATGACTCTCTTTCATGAGCCAGCACATCCTAAACACATTTCCCTTGAGAAGTGGCATCACCATTTCATTTCATGTTCAAGGTCACTAAAATGCTCCAAAAATAAGCTTGAAGCAGGAGCAAGAGGAAGAGAGCAAAAAAAAAGCAGCTTTGACAACAAAATGATGATGCAAACAGGTACATTGTGCAGTGGCTCAAGGCTCTTATCCTGACACGTCATTTAGCCCCTGTGGATGTGGCCTTTGTGTCTCTTTCTTCTCCTAATGACTCAGCCTATTTTCAGTGACTGCACATTCATGAGAAGAAAGATGACAGAGGACATACACAGTAATCAAAGCCATTAGTTTTGGAAGATCACATAATACTGATCCTAATACAAAAGGACACAGTTCGAAGAAAAACTGAAAGCCTGGTGTTTCTTCAGGGTCACTGTCAGAGGCCCTGGACAAGCAGAGTCACACTCATCCTGAACTGCTTTGGGGAGTGTAGCAGAAATGGCCCCAGTACGTTAAATGCAACAGATCATCCAAGCCAAACCTGGGAATACCTTGGATGTTATTTACCTCTCAGTATTTAATCCAATACTACGTCCTGTTCTTTCTTTTCCTGAGGCCTCACTGATAACTATCTTTACGCCTTTACTCCATTTCTGTACAAGCTACAGTTCCCTGACATCCTCCCTGCTGCTACAACAACTCCCCGGACGGTCTGTTGCCCTCTGGTCGCTTCCAAACTTCAGTCCAGTCTGCATTCCACTGCCAGATCCATCTCCCTAAACCATCCGTTATAAAACAACTTTTTCCACTGATTATTCTCCTGGCTGTTTAATTAAACTGCCCCTTTCCTCCAGTTCTTTCCCACTAATAGAAAACATGCCTTTATTCTAATAACAACAACAATCATAATAACTGTCTATTCTCTTAAGCATATTGTCCTCTGCAGCTACCACTGTACTTGCTTCCTTTCCTTCACCATCATATATTTGGAAAGCATGGTTTTCACTCAGTATCTTCATGTCCTCGACTCCCTTTTACTCTTCAACCCATTGCATACTCACTTCTACTCTCACACCCCTGCTCCACTGAGGCTCTGCCTACCAAAACCATCCACATCCTTCCACTTGTCAAAACCAGTAGCAGAGATCCTGTCCTTCCTCTCTGGGATCTTAGTGCAACTTTTAACACTGATAACCAAGCTCTCCTAGAAACTCCCTCCTGTTAGCTTTTGAGATCGTGCTCTTGACTCATCCTTTCCTTAAACCTCCATTTTCTGCTTTCTTTTCCAGCTTCTCTCCTCCTATCTCTCACACATTAGTGTTTGCCAGGTTCCATCCTGGGTAATACTTTCATCTTTCTGTCCCCAGTGCTCGACCCAATACCACCCCTAGCACATAGCATTCCCTTAATAAATGCAAGTTATTGACTTACAGATTTTTCAGATTGATTGTGTCATTTATCTCTTCCAAAGCTACCACATCTTGCAGGGTAAAGTTCAACCTCCTCAGCCTAGAATTAAAAGCTTTCCACTATCTGCTCCTCCCTTCCTGTCACACCTCCTCATTTCTCTAACACAAACCTTCCCCCCAGGAATCCCACCAAACCCCCTCACTGTCCAATTCTGGACTCTGAGACTTTGCTCAAGTAGTTTCTTTGTCCTGATATACCCTTGCCCCTTACCCTGTTATGCCTACACAAATCATGGCCATTCTCTATGATCAGGTTCCAAGTCTATCTATTCTCAGAGGCATGCCTGAACACCCAAAAGAACATCTTGCCCTCCTCATAAATTCCATCGATGTCTTCTCTATAACTCACTTGAATGCATAGTTTCATGGTTACTCATCTATTTGGGGAGGGACTGGGGAGGGGTAGAAGAGTGTAAGTGTATACAGTGAGGATGGTGTAGGGGGTGGGAAGGAGTGTAAGTGTGTGCATGCATGTGGGCCTGTGTGAATTTCCCCAGAATGTAGACAGTGTACTCATTACCTGCTTATGGACAACCTCTACTGTCATATATCTACTTGGGGCTCAATAAATACTTGATAGAAACTGATTTTAAACTGCCCATTTTATATGCTCTACCCTAAAGGATCCCATTGTTATGGACTGAATGATTGTGCCTCCCCCTCCCAAATCCATATGTTGAATCCTAACCCCCAATGTTATGGTATTAGGGGGTGGGTCTTTGGGACATAACTAGGTCATGAAGGTGGAGCCACCATGAGTAGGATTAATGCCCTTATAAGAAGAGACACAAGAGGGAATGTAAATTGATACAGCCACCATGGAGAACAGTATGGAGGATCCTCAAAAGACTAAAAATAGAATTACCATATGATCAGCAATCCCACTCCTGGGCATATACCCAGAGAAAACCATAATTCAAAAAGACACATGCACCCCAATGTTCACTGCAGCACTATTTACAATAGCCAGGTCATGGAAGCAACCTAAATGCCCATCGACAGACAAATGGATAAAGAGGATGTGGTACATATATACAATGGAGTATTACTCAGCCATAAAAAGGAACGAAATTGGGTCATTTGTAGAGACATGGGTGGATCTAGAGGCTGTCATACAGAGTGAAGTAAGTCAGAAAGAGAAAAATAAATATTGTATATTAACACATATATGTGGAATCTAGAAAAATTGCACAGATGAACCAGTTTGCAAGGCAGAAATAGAGATACAGATGTAGAGAACAAACGTATGGACACCAAGGGGGAAAAGAGGGTGGTGGGATGAATTGGGAGATTGGGATTGACACATATACACTATTATGTATAAAATAGAAAACTAGGGACTTCCCTGGTGGTGCAATGGTTAAGAATCCGTCCGCCAGTGCATGGGACACGGGTTCGAGCCCTGGTCCGGGAGGATCCCACATGCCGCGGAGCAACTAAGCCCATGCGCCACAACTACTGAGCCTGTGCTCTAGAGCCTGTGAGCCACAACTACTGAGCCCGCGTGCCACAACTACTGAAGCCTGCAAGCCTAGAGCCCGTGCACCGCAACAAGAGAAGCCACTGCAATGAGAAGCCCGCACACCGCGATGAAGAGTAGCCCCCGCTCACCGCAACTAGAGAAAGCCCGCACGCAGCAACAAAGACCCAACGCAGCCAAAAATAAAAATAAATTAAAAAAAAATAATAAAAATAACTAATGAGAACCTGCTGTATAGCACAGGGAACTCTACTTCACCTCGCTATACAGTAGAAACTAACACAACATTGTAAAACAACTATACCCCAATTTAAAAAAAAAAAAAAAAAAAAAGACACAAGAGAGCTGGCTTCCCCTCTCTCTTCTCTTCACCAGACAAGGATACAAGAAGCAAGCAGTCTGCAACCCAGAAGAGGGCTCTCCCCAGAACCAGACCATGTGGGCACCCTAATCTCAGACTTCTGGTTTCCAGAGCTGTGAGAAATACATTTCTGTTGTTTATACCACCCAGTCTGTGGCATTTTGCTATAGCATCCTGAACTGACTAAGATACCAGGAACCACAATCTATTCTCCAAAACAAAACCCTGGTGTGGTTTGTGTGGCATGAGCTTCCCTGAGGCAGGGGGAAAGGAAATCGTCCAATGACCTCCTCCCAAAAAATAGCCCAGGGTCCATCAACAGATGAATGGATAAACAAAATGTGATAGATACATATAATGGAATGTTATTCAGCCATAAAAAAGAATTAAATTTTGATACATGCTAGAATATGGATGGACCTCAAAAACATTACACTTAGTAAGATGAGCCAGATAGAGAAGGACAAATATTATATGATTCCACTTTTATGAGATACCTAGAATAGGCAATTCATAGAGTCAGAAAGTAAAATACAAGTTATCAAGGGCTGGAGGGAGGAGAAAGGGGGAGTTATTGTTTAATGGGTACACATTTTTTGTTGAGGATGATGAAAAAGTTTTGGGTATCAGATGGTTACACAACATTGTGAATGTATTTAATGCCATAGAATTATATACTTACAAATGGTTAAAATAACTATTCTGTATATTTTACAAGTTGAAAAAAAAAAAGTAAGCCAGGCCCTCTGAGGAGCAGACTGTGGAGAAGGCAAGAAGTCCCACTGGCCTTGCCTGGCAGCTCACCTCACGTCCTTCCCCAGGACAGCATACTCACAGATGACCCAAGCCAGCTAAGAGATAGAAAGTCTCACCCTATCTCCCAGTGTGTCAGCACTGCCTTTGGCACCTTCATCAGTAGGCAGTTCATCCCCAGAACAAAACATACCAAACATTCAAAACGCACTGCAGCATCTTAGCAGCTAAGCTTCTCTGCAGGGAAAAAAGAGGCTTTAGTTGCCAGAAGACTTTCCTTCTCTCTTTAGTGGTATGCAATATTGAGCAAGAATCTTCCCCTCTCTGAGCCTGCCTGTGGTAAAGTGGGAGTAATAACACCTACCTTGCAGGGCTGTTGTGCTATTTTGTAGCTCAACAGATGCATAACACATAAAATGCTTGTAATGGTATCTGGCACAAAGCAGACCCTCAACAGTGGTAGTTGTTATTATTATCATTAGTATGATAGCTTTATTTTACTAACATATCTTACCCTTTTAAACATCATTAGGAAAATTGACACTTGTTCTCACTGTGGAACCCCCAAGAATAAGAAATTATAAATTTATCAGGGATTTGACAGTTGTATATCAAATAGATCATATTGCAAAATCCTGACAGGCTTTGGCAGTCCTAGAGAGTGACAAAGGAAAGGACCTAGAGAGAAAAGACTCAGGACTGTTGAGTAATAAACTGACAAATCAGGAAATAACATCTGTTAGGCACTTGAGACTCAGTTCTCCAATGATGATATGAGCCCTTCCTGTAAGAGGGGACTGTCTTGGTCCTTCACACATGTTCCCTGGTCCAGGTGCATGTGTGACACAACTCCAAGCAGAGATAATGATGGAAATTAAAGGTAAGAGAACTATTACATCAACAGGCCCAATGCAATATTCAGGAAAAGGTATGTGGATTTTTTAATGAAAAAGGTAAAGCAGGAATAGTAGACCCTGCTCCATACTGGGCACTCACAGAGGAAAGGAGAGTGAAACACAACAGTATCAAACAAGAAGAGTCAATCATAAGGTTTTGGGGGGAAGCCCAGAACATTTTTCATCTTTGGGAGGAAAGGGCTCCTGGACTTTCCCGTACCCCTCTTCTCTGTGCACTTCACCCACTTGGCTGTGTAACCACACCATCAAGACAACTGCTGACTAATAGGAAAATGAGAACCTTAGGGAAACTGTGGTAAACCACTTGGCCTGTGAAGGAATGGTGAAAAACAATCATTAATTGAAGTCTCCAAGGAACACTGAAGAGGCAAAAGTCATCAGGTGGAAGAAAAAACACTTTCCCCATAAAAGGAAGGAACAAAGATGTCCCTTATTGTGTCTTTTGCTCACCCTGACGTCCATACGGAACTGCCACCTGGGAATGTTCACACATCATCAATTATATAAACACATCTGGAAGGTTCTGGATGGATCATTCCAGCAACTTAAATGCTCTCTACACTTACAACATATTTGAAGATATTTGAGGATAAAATGAGCCAGAAGGGGTAATCCAATTTTTTAAACCATTTGGCTACAAATATATTCATTATATTTTTGATATTATATATTTTCATTATGTTTTTCATTATCTTTGATAATATTTTATAAAATATTCAAAACATATTTGGTAATACAGCAACTTTTCATATAACCAATGATAGGAACAGGAATAAGACATAAGAAGGGGGTGCTTCCCTGGTGGCGCAGTGGTTGAGAATCTGCCTGCCAATGCAGGGGACACGGGTTCAAGCCCTGGTCTGGGAAGATCCCACATGCCGCGGAGCAACTGGGCCCGTGAGCCACAACTACTGAGCCTGCGCGTCTGGAGCCTGTGCTCCGCAACAAGAGAGGCCGCGACAGTGAAAGGCCCGCGCAACGGGATGAAGAGTGGCCTCCGCTCGCCGCAACTAGAGAAAGCCCTCCCACAGAAACGAAGACCAAACACAGCAAAAAATAAAAATAAATAAATTAAAAAAAAAAGACATACGAAGGAATATTGAATATATTTTAGGTTTATCGATATTATTTCTACAATGTATTATTCACAAATGCATACATATATACATACATGCACATATAATGTGTACATATACACATACATATTCTATAAATACACATATAAACATATGTACTAGAAGGTAATACTTACCAGAGATCCCCTATAAACCAAGCATTTCTAAATTCTTTAAATGCATTAACTGATTTAATCCTCGTAACTTTCATCCATATTAGTGTCCATATTTACACAGACAGGGAAACTGAAACAAAAGAAGTTTAGTAACTGTGCAACATCTCCTGCAGAACCTATTTGGAAGACAAGAAGCAGTTAGACTACAGAATCCATGTTCTTAACCAACAGGAAAAAGAGATACATAGAAATGCACATTTATCCAACAGGTTTAGCACTTCAACCTGAGCATTCTCCTGTCTAAATTAAGCACTGAGCAGGCCTTTTATAATTCACTGAACACATTGAACCAATTGCAATAATTGTTCAAACAGTTGAAAAAAAATTGTTACAAACTGAAACTAGTTTGGAAAATCTGGAGCAAAATAATCCACTGAGGTTTGAACATATTGTGTTAAAGATTTTTTTTTCCTCTTGTCTTTAATGCTGTTTGGAGTTTTCATGAGCTGTGAAGACTCAAGGGAACAACTCAAAGTATCCTAGCAGAAATTCTGAATACCAGTAAAACTAGCTGTCAAGCATAAATCAGTGTCTAGCTATTTTCCAACCTATTTATAAAAGTGTAGCTGTGAAATACATCTCAAATACAAATCTGAGCACATTTATCTGAAGATGGTACTTTTAGCAATAACCTTTTCAAACAAACAAATGCCGTCTGTCAAAAGCAAAATAATTGCATTGTGTCAAAATGTTGGGGGGTGGAGTATTTAAGCTACCCACATAGCTGATATGATAAATAGTGGAATTTCACCTGATGTCAGCTTCACTGCAGCTACCCAGGGGCTTAACACTAGCACCAGCCCAGATCTGGTTTTTATTGAAAGAAGAAACGTGTCAGGACCAGACACTGTTTCTGGATTTCCAGTGAATACGCTCAGAGGTTCTAACATTTCATGCTCAAGATGAATTCAGTCTCCAAGATTTACCCTAGCATGTGTTCCATGTCATATTCTGAATCAATTTTCTTTTCAGAGGCATTAGCCTATTGTCCTGGAAATTAGACAAATGCCACATGTTTCCAATACCCCTTTATATGTTCATTCTCAACAACTGCACATTAGTTTTATTAAACAAAATCAACCAGGAAAAATCAATACAAAAAGAATTTTCAGCCTCTTTGATACTCAAAATTTATAGAAAAGTACGTATATGCCAAAACCATATGAGGTTCTGAGCAAATGCAGATGTCACTTATTGGTATTGTTTCATTTGACAATTGTTTGATCGCCAATTCATTGTCATATATGTTCAGCTGGAAAACTCCAGGCATTTTGTTTAATTATAGCCAACAAAATAATGAATATAGAAAAGTCTGATCTCTATTACAATTCATAGTTCTTAAATAGAAATTTGGGATAATCTAAAATAGAAATAGATCTCTGAACAGCTTTTAAGGAAAAAAATACCATACTGTATTCTAATTTCTACATATAAAAAAATTCTGTGAATTCTCTATGAGAAAGAAACCATAGGGAATTCCTTGGCGGTCCAGTGGTTAGGACTCAGCGGCACTATCACTGCCAGGGGCCAGGGTTTGATCCCTGGTCAGGGAACCAACATCCTGCAAGCTGGGTGGCAGGGCCAGAAAAACAAAAGAAACCATAACATTTAAGAACAGCAGTGTTGCATGTCCTGTTCAATCATGTAAGCTAAACAAAGTCTGTCTTTCAAGCAATAAAAGATGACCTCATTTCACATATATAGAGCATAAGAAATTAAGTGGACAATAGTCTTCTTTTAAAACGGCTATCCACATCAATTGGTAAAGATGACTACTAATTTTAGCATCAAGCTATAGTCCAAAGCTGGAAAAAATCCATTATTTTCTGTTATAAGCAAAACCAAAGAAAGGTCAAGAGACTACTATTGAACACAACTTTATACTGTGAGTTATGGACTTATATTTCTGAAAATTTTCAAAACCCACTTTGTAGAAAGGAGTTAAGTGCAATTCATAAGCTTTTGGGTACTCTGGCTTTATGCAAATTGTGTGCATAAAGTCTGGATGGTTCAGCACAAACCTGTCCGTAATTAGTATTGTCAACTACCAACTACTGAGTCATTCCATCTAGTATATTGGGTACTTTGCACATTGCTTCTAATCTGAACAACAACGTTTTCAGATTAAGAAACTACAGCAAAGAATTTTAAACACTTGCTCCAGAGCTACATGATGCTAAGGAATGTTGGCAGTCCCCAAACCTAGATCTTTATGGCCATGAATCTGACCTCTTCATTCTAAATCGTATTCCTCCCAAAGGTTCATCAACAGTGGCCATCCTCATGCAAGTCACTCAATAGAGCTTACATCTTCACTTTCAAAAGCCACAAAAAGGTGTGATGAAATTATATTACAGCTAATCTAAAATTCCTGGCAAAGGTCATAAAGTCATTAAAACAAACAAATAACTTCAAAGAACTATGGAACAGAAAGCAAAGTATTATCCTAATGACTCTCCCATACCACTATAACTGAGTACCATGTTAAAATTACAACTATTCTAGTAAAAATTTCATTTATTTTAGATTCCTTTCTCCTAGTTTAATCAGGAATTTCCAGGAAGAGGAAAACTGTATGAAAGAGAGGTGATATATTTTCTAAAAGTGATGGAAGTTCTCCTCTATTAATACAGTCAGCATACCAATCACTTGACTCAAATGATTTATCATTTAAAAATGCATATGCCTTGGAAGGCAGAAAAATACATTTAGTAGATCTATGCAGCAATGTGAGAGATGTTTTGAGAGATGAGGATAAATAGATATATTCATAAGGTAATTTTATAAAATATATAATTTAAAATTTTAATAATGGAAAGTTTTTAATATTAATGTTCATTTTATTCAATATCTGCTTTCAGGAAAGTGAGTTATTGACCCTTTTTTGTAAAGTATATACATGGTTTATGTGGTGTTACTTTGCAATGTTATGAAATTTTCCCCTAATTATGACAATTTCATTATTTTTCATTGTATCTTCTTTCTGCATGATTTTATTTCAAATGGTTAATGGTTCATCCACAATGTCTTTTTAAGAAAATGTATCAGCAGACCTGGATGAATTACAAAGCTACCTTCTATCGCCTGTTCGTTTCAGAGTATTTTTTTCCAGGACTTATATAAAGCTGCCTCCTCATCAAAACAGCACACTTTGGATAAATTTGGGATTGTGCTTATAGAGGCAGTTCATGAAATCATTCACCAAATGGAGAATGTTTTCAATGACTTGGAAAATGAAAATGAACAATGCATCCCTAAAGATGGTGCTTGTGCTGAAGTCTAGATATTTGAATTGGGTACTGTTCGCATGAGATGTTTATAGTCTGCTTCTATGATGGACAAGTTATCAAACTTTAAAATAGCAGAAGGAATTTATAAACACCCTGTATGTAACTATAAAACCCCCACCAAACACCTCAGAGGATCTCACTCATAGGATGGAAACTAGAGGTTTCAATTTCACAGCTGTGATATTGACCATGAAGCAGGACCTCCTCCAAGTGAGACACATGGCAGTGGAGTATGACTGACAGGCTTACTATTTAAGAGTGAACAAAGTGCTTAGTAAGTAGAAACTAGTTTTATATTATTATGTTGTCATGGGTTTTATATCAACTTGAACAGTTTCTTATTACCTTTTAAAATAACAACATATTCTTGTTATTTGTGCTAGGGGTTGGCACTATCTGTGTGGACATTTGGGAGGCTATTATAATCTAAAGGGATTCAGAGTGAGAAAAACTTAGATCTTCACTCTATATAGATCTAACTCTAAGCCTTTTGGGTAGGAAGTCACATAAATTATATAGGAAAATTATAAATATTTTAGTAAGAAACATCCTACATTGATGACTAATAAGAACCTGCAGTATAAAAAAACAGACAAACAAAACGACTAATACTAAACTTTCATTGGGTTATTTGTATGGAAATATGTTAATATAAATGTTTCAGACATTACATGAAATTTCTAAAAATCTTATATGTTCTGGTATAATGTTAGAAGTCATAACTCTAGTTATTACTTTAAAATGTATATCTCAGAAATAACTAAATTTCCTTGTCAATTGCATTATTACGAAATTTCATCAAATCTTTAACCGTGGTCAGTTTTAAGTCTTTTGGCATTTACAGACAGTTCTGGGTGTACTCTGATGCTTTTGCAAATATGTTCCTATAAAAGGGTTTCATCTTCAAGGAATTCATGGAAAAGACTCTGACAAGTACAGGTTTCTGGTAACTGACTGTACTGCTGAACTGAATGAATAAGCGTTTTCAGAACTCTAATGAAAAACTGATGAACTCATAAAAGTGCTAACAAAAGATCAAGATGAAAAAAAAAAATTAATTACATGGGACTGAGTGAACTGATGAGGATGATTATAATTTTTGTGACTTTCTGTTTGAATTAAAAAGAAAAAAATCCCACAAGGACTCAGAGGCAAAGAATATACAAATCAATTTTCACTGAAAAGTAAAGGAGCTGTTACAGTGGAGGATTACTGGACTGAATGTCAATATTATGACATAGTATGAGTGTGTTTCGTGTTTGGTAATTGCAATCATTGTTGCTTTTGTTGTGGTCATCCATTTACAATGCTTGGTGTCAGTCTATTTATCTATTGTAAAAATAAAATACAGTGTGTGTGTGTGTGTGGAAAAAAAAAAAGTCAGGAGTAAAAAATAAGTTCCCTTTTATCTCCTTAATCAAACTCTCACAAACAATTAACATATTTCATATTGGTAAGCATGATTGATAAGAATAATTCAAAAGTTCTGATTGTACTGATTTTTACTCACATTCTTAAGATTTCAACTGAAATTTTAATATAAAAATATATAAATCATATATTCACTTAGTATGTGCTTGACCTAACTTATCCCAGACTGTTCCCTCCTTTAAAATAATGACTCCTATTGACTTGTCCTTCTTGATTATTAGATTGTATTATTTTTGAGTTATTACCTTTCGTAGTTAATATACCTTATCATCATTGGTGCATACAGGCTCTCTTGTTTTCACTGATTTGTTTAGTTTGTGTGGTTCATGCTAAATGGGTATTTTCTCTAGGCAATTTTAATTCATGTAAGTGGTATACAGTTATATATCTCATTCTGTTTTTTTCCACTAAGTACTCTGTTTTTAAACTCTACCCACAGGCTTCTACCTGCATCCATCCACCACATTTTAACTCTCCCAGTGTTGTCAGTGTCCCAGTGATGTACACCCAGGTTATCTCCTCCCACTCCCCATTATGCAAATGTTGCCACTGTGACACCTTCATAAATAAAAATGTACAATTATTTGTCTAAGCATGCAAGGCATGCCAGTGATTTCTTTGGAATACAGACTACGGAGCAAAAATTCACAATTATAGGATATTCATCTTATACATTTGACTAAAATATGTCAGCAGTCTCCAATGAATGTACACGCTGGTTCATGAGCAACAACAGTGGTATCATCAGCTTTCTGTTTTGTTGGCCTTTTAGCTATGAAATGATAACACATTGTAATTTAAACATGTGTTTATTTGATTGTTCATGACTTAGAACATTTCTTCGTGTGTGTGTTAGATTTAGGGCTTCCCTTTTATGTAAATTGCCCCGTCATGATTTTTGCCTGCTTTTCTATTACAGTGGCTATCTATTCCTTGTTAATTTGCAGGAATTCCTTGTATATTATATATTAACCTTTTGTGAATGTTATTCATTCAAAATATCTTCTCCATTTTGTCTTCTATATATTGACTTTGTCCAAACATACCTTCATTGAACAGAAAGCCTTAATATTGATTTAATAAAATGTATCTCCTCCTCTCCCACAAAAAAAAAAAAGAAACATCCTACATAATTAAGTTGGTTCAAATTTCCTTGATTATTTTTGTTTCTTTCCTAAATGCATTTAGGAAATCTCATTTGAATATGGGTTTTGAATAGTGCGTTTAGTCCACATAAAAGGGTTAAGATTAGGAAGAGAGAATTATAGCCAGTTATTCTAATTAAATGTAAAGAGTTACTTTAAAAAAAAAAACCTCCAAGTATTATGGACTGTTCTCATCACTTTACACTTAATATTTCATTTAATACTGACATATCCCTGCAAGGTAACATTCTTTTTTTTTTTTAAATATCTTTTTATCTATTTCTTTTTTTTTAATAAATTTATTTATTTTTTGTTTATTTTTGGCTGCGTTGGGTCTTCGTTGCTGCACGCGGGCTTTCTCTAGTTACAGCGAGTAGGGGCTACTCTTTGTTGCAGTGCGCGGGCTTCTCATTGCAATGGCTTCTCTTGTTGCAGAGCATGGGATCAAGGCGCGCGGGCTTCAGTAGTTGCGGCACGTGGGCTCAGTAGTTGTGGTTTGTAGACTCTAGAGCGCAGGCTCAGTAGTTGTGGCACATGGGCTTAGTTGCTCCCCAGCATGTGGGATCTTCCCGGACCAGGGCTCAAACCTGTGATCCCTGCATTGGCAGGCGGATTCTTAACCACTGCGCCACCAGGGAAGCCCAAGGTAACATTCTTATCTCCATTTTACTTTTGAAGAAACTGAGTCTTAATGCAATGAAATGACTTTCCTAGAAGTAAAGCAGCTCCTTAAGAGCTTAAGAGCTTAATGGCAAAGCCAGAACTCAGACCCAGTTCTCTCTTATTGCAAAGCCTTTACTCTAGGCTCTAAATATCCTGAGATCTCAAAAATATCCTAAGGTATATCTCATCAAGTCCCTAGCCACTTTTTCACCTATATGATAGGTTTAAATTTGAGAAATCCAGTAGAATTTTACCAAACCTCCAACATTAGCCAGCTCAGGGACTAGAATTTGACAATAGGCTATAAGGAAAAACTGCAATTTAATTTTAAACGATAAAACACCATACGGATATAAAAATCAGTTCATAGCCTAAACTGAAACCTAGATCTTGCTTTCTTGTTTTTTTCCACATTAGCCATGAGTCAACTAATCACATCTTATTTTGAAGTCACTCAGGCAGTCTTAGCCTCAGATACAGTACAGGTTTTGACTCTTAAGAATGTGACATGCTGAGGTGAATATGTGAAGAGACACATAAGTCACCTGAAGCCAGCTACCTTTTGCTCAGAGACTTCTCCAGAAGAGGACCATTCCCTGGGCCTGCCCCTCAGGAGCAATTGGCTCCACTGATTATACTAGGAAAGTTGTACCCCAGCTGGAAAATTCAGACAGCAGGGAGCCACAGCATCGACCCAGAAACAGCCCTCCACTCTCCATCCTCCATGATAAAGTCTCTCTCCTCCTTAGAACCAGCTACAAATACGTAGGGTCTAGTGCAAAGTGAAAATGCAAGGCTCTTTGTTCAAAAATGACTAAAAATTTTGAAAGTGACAGCGGAGCATGAAGCTATGCATGGAGCCTTCTAAGAACACATGATGTCTGCTAGGCTTAGGTGATTTTATTCCCATGCAATACTGCCTTTGAGGTTTCTATAGTGTTTTTTTAACTGAGTAATACTGTTGGCAAGCATGGGCCTCCTAAGAGCTGGTTTGGTCCTCACTCAGCAGCAGCCCACTTGGGTCCATAGGCTCTCCTTCAATGACCAAGGCCAAGAGCTCATTCTGACATCCCAAGCAATGTGCTACACATCACTCAGAAGTTGATGATCCAATGAAACTCTCTGAACTAGGGGTTTTAAGCTGAGCCCTTCAAGACAGCATGGTGTTTCTTAAGGCCCGATCTAACCTAAAACGTAGCTGGTTCACAAGTAACCAAACACGTTTACAGCAAAAGGTATCAGTGCATCGTGTCCATTAATTCTCTTACTTTCATAAGTTCAAAAAAAAAAAAAAAAGCCACAACATGTACTTCAGCTTTTTGTGTTTCAAAACCTCCCCACCAGTAGAACCGCATGATCATTTGTACCATCTGTGCATGGGAGAGAAATGCATTATTATCCAAGCCAATGCTAAGGGTATTCTCTCAAGAAAGGAACCAACTCATCAGGGAAAGGTTATGCAGAAAAGTTCCTGCCAGAAAAGTCACTGTTTCCTTCTTTTTCTCTCCCTCTCATTTGAAATTCATGAAGATGAAGTGCAGCTTTTATTTCCCATCAGTGAGATGAGGCTTAATACACTCTTGCCAAAAGCAAGCTAACACAGAGTAATTGTTTTTCATCTAAATTGCAGGTCCAACCTGCTTAGTCTTCAAAGAACATAGATACTACAGCTTTGATATCCAACTGCAGAACGACAAAGAGAGGGCACAAGGCACATGGCCACAATGAGAATTTTTAATCACCACCTATCTATCAGCAAGCCCTGGAACTCTAGGGCAGTAGGAGAGGAGAAAAGAGAGGAGATTATTCATAAGGTAGGTAAGGTTCCATATTTCTTTCATTTGAGACCAACTCCTTTTTTTTTTTTTTTTTGAGGGGGAAAAAGTGATTTAGAGGGAATTAAGATTCCCCAAGGTGTTTTTAATCTCTTTTCACTCCAGGGCCAGGTGCCTCATGTAGCACTTAAAAGCCTTTCAAAAATGAAAGTAAATGCCTAGAACACAGAAAAGAGATATCCATCTACACAAAGCATCTGCCTTTGTTTAAGAAAAAAGTAGTTTCAGCTTTATGAACTTCACATCCAGACGTTTTATAATTTTGATGCTTTAGGGCTTATAGACTTTTGCTCTGTGTATACATCAGCCAACACATAAAAAGAGTCAAAGTCATCAATATCTAATATTTTTTTATATTTCAAACCTCCTTTACGTCAATGAGTGAGTTCATTTAATTGCACATTAACTACAGAGTGTTTGCAAGGAGGTCTATGTGATGAAAATAAAAACCACCCAAAGAAATGGAATGATCACATCTGCTACCAATGCCACCTTTAGCAGGTAGAGATGCCACCAAAAAGCTGCGTGGGCTTTGTCATTGATCCCTGTGCTTCATTGTGTAACCAGGTGCTGAGACAAAAGATTTGATTCTCTTTATTGTGTTTGTTCCAGTTAATTTAATTCTTCCTGCCTGGTTTAAACTTCTATTTTCTAATTACATTCCCTCATCTCCACTGAGACTGGAGTGCTACTACACCTTTGCACTTAGTGTGGGCATAAACTAAATTACTTCTGAGGCTGTCTTTAAATAGTGCCACGGTCCTATATCATCTAAACATTAGAACTGTTTGACCCCAGACAGCCCTGCAATAGAAAGTACCTCCCAGAATGCTGCCAAGTAAGAGAAGGAAGACTATTAAGTCCATTAGACTATGAAAGTCAGAGTGGGAAAAAGTGCATGGCTGGAGAGGTGGGTACCAGTGTTAGCTCCACAGCTGAATGAGCTCTACACCTGAGGGCACATCACCTAACCCTCTGAGTCTCAGTGTTACCTGTAAATTGAGAATCCTGCACCCATCTCTGAGGCTACTCTTTAGAATTATAGTTCTAAACGTCTATCATTTCAATCTCTGTGCTTTCCTTTCTTAATGGAGAATCAATTTCAGTTTTGGAATAGAACAGCCTTTTCTGAAGTGAAAGTTTGGGCAAAAAACCAACTTTGTTAACTATGGCTTTTACATGAAGGAGATACCCTACAGTCATTAAGATGTTATTAAACACTAGAAAGCAGTGACATTATGTAAGAGCTTTGAAAATAAAATGTCAATTTACAATGCTTACACTGCAGATAAAGTGTTTGTCTAGACCCAAACTGAAGAGAGAGAAAGAGATCTTGGATATAGATGTTTACTAGAGACTCATCCCCAGCCTTTTATTTTATAACACACTTAGAAATGCTATAAGAATTTACCGTGACACCATCTTATGACTTAGAAGCAAGCCTGCCACTACACTAATCAAGGTTCAAGTATTTCTCATATACCCAACCCAGCTTAGATATTTGCCAGGAATTCGAGACTCTTGGTTGTGGTTTAAAAAAAAAAAAAAAAAAAAAACTTAAGCAAATTAATTGATTTATATACGCTAAATTTTCAGGGATATCACTAGCTTCAGGCATGGCTGGATCCAGACACTTCATGTTACCAGGGTTTGGTCTCTCTCTTTCCATCTCTTGACTCTGTTTCCTCAAAGGTTTGCTATATTCTTAGGCAAAGAATATATATGGAGGCAAACATGGCCCCCTGGAACCTCTAAACTTAAATGGAGCCTAGGGAGGAAAAGAACATACATCAACTACAGATTATGATCTCAATATCAAAGTTTTTCTTCTAGTTTTATGTTAAACTAGAATAAGTGAAGCCAGTTGGTACTGTCTAGTTGTTCGAGAGCCAAGCTAAAAATTTCCAAAGGAGGCAATATCACTGTGTACCTCTGTGTCTTGAAGACACTGTGTACCACTGTGTACCACTGTGTCTTCATTTGGTCTGTGCCAAGATCTACTATTTCATTTTAATACCAAGCTCTCTTTGGCCTGATTCGATGATATTTGCAATGAATATAATCACAAAATTCCTTTACTTTGCCTCATTTTGCAGAAAGACAAATGATATGGTCTAGAGGTCATTAACTACGATGAAGGAGAATATTTGAAGGTCCAGGATTCTAGTTCTGACCGCAGCAGTTTGAAAAGTCATTTTAACTCACGATTACATAAATAAAGAAAAGGAGAGTCCTGAGTAAAGTAATTCTAAGGCTTGTTTGGGTTCTAAAATGTTATGACTCCATGTACTGCTGACCTTGCTGTTACAGTCTCGCAGGTTTGGTTTTTTGCTTTCTGGATACCGTTTCTCCCTCAACAAGGGAAACCTATCACTCAGAACCCTGAGAAACACTGACCGCTAAGTAGGTCAGAGACATTCTGCAAGGGATGAAAGCATTCAGAAGTTTTGCAGGTTGTTGGCCGATAAGCAAATGGTCCATTATCCTGAACACTTTGGCTTCCACGGGAAGACAAGCAAGCACAGAAAGCAGTCAATCCAGCTTCAATACGAGCTGAGCGCCCACATATTGATCTTCTGTCCAACAGGGTCACAGGGGTGCTGATGTACATTAAGAAGGGAAAGGACTGAAAATTACATTAATTCAAATGGCTAAATCAATATTTAACAATGCAGTTAGTGGTAGTTGACCTTAAATGCACCTTTAATAAAACAAAGGTGATTCAGGCCAGCCTCCAGCATATGCCACTCAGAAATATGAATTAATGCAGAGGAGATGTTAAAGATGGCTACTAAAGCAGACACCTTTGCAGATTGGGCAAAACGCAAGGAGAAGGTTGAAGTCGCTCTCTTAACAAGGGCAACTTGAATTTTTTTCATGTGATGCTGTGTCTTCATTTATCACCTCTCCCATCTCAAGGATTGGATAGCCTCGATCTCAGCATATTTAAAAGTAGGAAAAGGATCTCTGCAGCTATTTCCCCAGCAAATTATAAATCTTTAGTGACAGCTTTGTAACCTTGAGCACTCTTCATGAGCAAACATGGATGTTACCAATTGTGACTCGAGGAACCCTGACTGACTTACTGTAATACGATTTGCATATAATTGTTTATAAACATATCAGTTTGTACTCCACTTGCATTAAGGCTTACTGAAATAAGTTTGCTTATATTAAAGAGGATGCAGAAAAGGAAAAAAAAAGAAATAAGAAAGAAACAGAGGCAATCTCTTCAAGATGTCAGAGAACCATTTCAGATATTATTAGCTATCAGGCTCACAGATGTGAGACTTTTTTAATTGCCTTGCTGCCCGTAAAATATCTTAAGCTATAGAGCATTATAGGTATCACTACTAAGGACTTGGTGATAACTCTAAGGAAAAGGTCAGTCTAAGAATCTATTTCTTTATACCTTAAGGCAGCAGGAGGCTCTAGAGAATTCCTAAAGGAGCACAGGAAAGTTTCTGTGATTTTGTGACTTAAAGATGCCAGTGCCGATGGAGCCATTTCCCTTTCTCTCTGGTTTGGCTGCAAGGACAAATGTGTGATAATTAGAAATCTCTCCTGAGACACTTCCCTTTGATTTGTTGTTTGGCGATGGCTACAGTTCCTCTGCAGCCTTGCTTCTCTCAGGTTTGTCTGCTGGTTACCATGGCAATGTGGCTCAATGCATCCTATGAGCTAAATCAGCATTCGCCTCTTGCAAGCTGCTGGCAGTGGAACTTCACGGAGAATTGGGCAAGTTTTGAGGTTGAATGTAAAACCAATTGCTTGAAAATATGATCATACACTTAAAAGGAGAGAGGGACAGTCCACAGAACAAGATCGTGGTTTCTTTGTCATCAAGGACATCAAACAAACATCTGATCTCCCATAGGGCCAGCCACAAGCCCTCTGAGAGGGTTGCAGGTGAGGGTGGGAGTTTTAGTAATAAATGTTAGGCTCTCCAGCTAATGCTGAGACAGGAACAGAAGCTGCTTATGACCCCAAGGTAGCCAAGCAACAACTTAGCTCCTGGGAATTCCCTCAGCCCAGGGCATCCCACATACAAACCACAAGGAACACCCACATTTTCACACAGCCTCAATGTTCACATATTCACTGAATTTAAGAATAAGTGTAGGAAGTTCATAGTGATAAATGCCTACATCAAGAAACAAGAAAGATCTCAAATAAACAACATTACTTTGCACCTAGAACTAGAAAAAGAACAAACAAAGCCCAAAATTAGTAGAAGGAAGGAAATAACAAAGATCAGAGCAGAAATAAATGAAATAGAGACTAAAAAGACCACAGGAAAGATCAATGAAACTTAAGGCTGAGTCTTTGAAAAGATAAACAAAATCGACAAAGCTTTAGCTAGGCTCACCAAGAAAAAAAGGAGGACTCCAATAAATAAAACCAGAAATGAAAGACGAGAAATTACAACTGATGCCACAGAAATATGAAGGATCATAAGAGACCACTATGAATAATTATATGCCAACAAATTGAACAACCTAGGAAAAATGGATAAATTTCTAGAAACGTACAACCTACCGGGAATGAATTATGAAGAAACAGAAAATCTGAACAGACTGATTACTAGCAAGGAGACTGAATCAGTTATCAGAAACCTCTCAACAAAGTCCAGGACTACATAGCTTCCCTGGTGAACTTCACCAAACATTTAGAAAAGAATTAATATCAATCTTCTCAACTCTTCCAAAAAATTGAAGAGGAGGGAACACTTCTGAATTCATTTGATGAGGCCAGCGTTACCCTGATACCAAAACCAAACAAGGATGCTACCAGAAATGTACAAGCCGATATCCCCGACGACAATAGATTTTAAAATCCTCAATAAAATATTAGCAAAGTGAATTCAACAGCATATTAAAAGGATAATACATCATGATCAAGTGGGATTTATTCCATGGATACAGGGATGGTTCAACATCTGCAAATCAATCAATGTGATACACCACATTAACAAAATGAAAGATGAAAATCATATGATCATCTCAATGGATGCAAAAAAACACATTTGACAAAATTCAATTAATTATATTCTTAAAAAGGGCTAGAAGAAAATAAACTGAGTGTTAAAACATGGCCATGATTAACTTATTTTTGTAATTTCCCCTGTAGATTAATTTCCAAATAAGCTTATAATTAGAAAAACTAAAACTCAAGAAAATATTGATGACTATATTTCTTATCTCCCTGGCAATGATACCTAAATAGTTACAAATTCACACTTATCAACAGACCTGACTAATACAGCCAGTTAAAGAAGTCCAGAGATAGCAGGGTCATATAAATTATTAACTGCATGTAAATTTTTTTCCTTTATCACACCTATCTCAATAATCCAATAACCTCTACCAGAGGCCTTATAAGAAAGGCCTTGGAACCTAGGAGGATAAGGATAAATGGATTAATGCAAACCATGCAACATCATTAGAAAAATAACTCAAAATTCAGTCCATAGTATCATTTTCATAAGCAAACATACCATTTTTAAAAACAAGACCTAACATTTTCCAAACAAGTATCCAGATCTGAAAGTCTGGTTAATCCAACACAAGACATGTACACTGGTAAAAAATCAGCAATGTGGAATACAGAGAATAGTCATTCTCACTTCTAACCAAGAAACACAGTAAGTCTCCTTCAAAGTTTGGAATTTCCTTCCAGGATGCAACAAAATTTTAATAGTATCAAGGGGACTTCTGCTTCTGTTTAATATGTGGAACAAGGGTTGGCCAACTTTTTCTGTAAAAGGCTAGATAGTAAATAATTTTTGCTTTACAGGCCATATGGTCTCTGCCACGACTACTCAATGTGTAGCCACAGAAAATATATAAGCAACGTGGGCATGGCTGTGTTCCAATAAAACTGTATTCACAGAAACAGGTGATGGGCAGGATTTGGCCCATGAATCAAAGTTTGTCCACACCTAATGTCGAAAGTCACAAGTGAAAGTTACTCTCACCCAAAACAATGAGAACAAGCTGACTAATACACAAATAATAATTTTTTGAGCCCATCAAAGAGCTAGGGTTGTTAGGTAAAACTAATAAACTGAAACCCAAAGTGTAACAAACTCCTCCAAGTAGAGACAAGAACCACTAAATATTTCACTTCTGACAGGGAAGCAAGAAGAGAAGAAATGTACCATAGATGGGGTAAGGAAAAAAAACGCCGAAAATTTAATGAATTCCTGAAAGCAAAGTATGGGTTGGTACAGTTCAGGGTCCCTGGAAGCCCCAGGACACAGAGAGTCTACACCTACTCACCAACTTTTTCACAGGCCTAAACCAAGTGGTCATGAGAAAGACTGGAGTTAAAGGAGAATGGGCAGAGAGCTAGCTCCTCTGTGGCACAGATATACAGGGCTTGCCTGAGCCTGAAGGTGAAACAGGTGATCAGGAGAAACCTTCCAACCCTTGGGATCCTGCCCGAGTACAAGACAGCTGCAGCCTACCACTGGGGGGAGGGGCAGAAGTGCTGAGAGAGACTCGGCACTGAGGCATAGGCACACTGGGCCTGTTGGGGTCTGAGGGCAGGAGAGTTAAAAGACACCCTCAGAGACTCCAGGCCTCACACTGAGTAGAAAGCAGCAATATTCCACCGCTGGGGGACTTTGAAGCCTGAGGTGCACAGATTGTAATAAAAGTAACAACCAAGCCCAAACCCAGCTCACCAGGGACTAGAGTGGCCCAACCTACCACATTAATGGCCTGATAGAAGGTGTGCTCTTTCCAGAAAATAAACATTATTTACCTCAGTCTCTCCTGTTCTTATACACTCAAAATATTAAAATAAATAAATAAATAAAAAGAAAATATGACTCATAATCATGAGATAAAATAATCAATAAAACCAGATGCAGAGATGGCACAGGTGTCTGAATTAGGAGTCAGGGACTCTTAACACAATTGTCAAAATAATAGAAAATAGAACTTCTTATTTCTGCTTTATCTGAAAAACAAATCAGCTTATTTAAAGAAGTAATATAATGGAATGGTATATAGTCTTAACACATTACTGATCACTACAAAGAGTAGATAAGATACGACTGGATGAGGAAGTTGTATTGGGAACAGTAGGCTTTTTAGGGAAAAGCTTAATTAAATGGACAACACCATACACTGTCAAGACTAGGACAATGTTGAGTAAAAAGGGTACTAAAAATAATTATATAATTTTTGGAATAGTTCTTTACTGGCCAAAGAAATTGGCTTTATTGTGTTAATGGTCTTATAAAATATTGCTATCAAAAATTATTCTCAAAAATAATTTCTAAAAATTTTTAATTTACATATATCTACATACAGGCATGCCTCATTTTATTGCTCTTCACTTTACTGCACTTTGCAGATATTACGATTTTTACAAATTGAAGGATTGTGGCAACCCCGAGTTGAGCAAGTCTAATGGTGCGATTTTTCAACAGCATTTGCTCACTTCATGTCTCTGTGTCACATTTTGGTAATTCTAACGATATTTCAAACTTTTTCATTATTATATTTGTTATGGTGATCTGTGATCAGTGATCTTTGATGTTACCACTATGACTCACTAAAGGCTCAGGTGATGATTAGCATTTTTTAACAATAAAGTATTTTTTAATTAAGATACCTGCATTGTTTTTATAGATATAGTGCTACTGGACACTTAATAGACTACAGTGTAGTGTAAGTATGATTTTTCATATGCAATGGGAAAGCGAAAAATTTGTGTGACTTCTTTTATTGCGATATTCACTTTATTGCTGTGGTCTGGAACTGAACCCACGATATCTCCAAGCTATGCCTATAGATTTAAGCATTTAGTACATATTCACTTTGTTCAATTTCTTGGCCATATCTGTTTATAATATCATGTTACCTTTTTCCCTAAGCAATGTATTTTTAAAGTAAGCTTATCGTTTTTAATTTTTCATAAAATTGTCTGCAAATCTGTTAACTTTGCATTTATGGCTAATAAACTTGTTGACACCTTAAATTGACTCTTCCATATAGACCATAATATTTTTTAATTGAGACTGTATTCTCTCTAAAGAGGATGCAGTACCCGGTAAGCTCAGAGCAAACTCTGCTGAATGGAAGATAGTCTAAACTCTAATTTTTTCCTATTGAAATGTATTGCATAAATACTTGAGCCCAAATATTTTCATAGGTACTGTCTTTTTACCTCCATACAAAGTACAAATTATTTCTCTTTCTGTTTCTGATTCTTTTAAATGCAACACAACCTTAGGCCTTCTCCTTTCATTGCAGTCCCGTATATGAATTTATCCTACTAAAAATAGAGTTCATTCAAAAGATTCTTCCAAGAAATTGAGATACTGCCAATCGCTTTTACAAAATTTCAAAACTAAAATTTAAAGCCACTAGCTTTGATTAAGTTGTTTAGTTACTCTGTTGCTTTTTAGGGACAACTTTCAAAGTCTTTCTGTTTGTAAGTGTTGTTTTCAGTTATTGAAATTTGCTTAAAAGCTGAAGTTTGGGTGTTAAGTTTGTTGAATTTTGGTTAAAGATTTCTAACTGACTTTAAATAATATACAACAAGATTTAGAGTATTTATCTATAAAAATGCCTAATGTCATTGTGAGACATCTAGGTTGATTTAAAAGTAAATGTTCAAAGGCAGTTCCACCATCTGACTGATGATGGGCAGCAAAAAGAGAAACAGCTTTTGACAGCCTGGTGTTTTGTTTTGTTTTGCATATGTTAGTTTTGTTACAAAAATTTTTGTTATTTTCTAACTCTATGTGATAACTACAGTTTTTTTAAATTCATTATTTTATTTAGGAAATTATTCTAGAAATTGTAAATTCAAAAAGGTATCAGTTTTCCCTGCAATTATAAAAATAATATTGCCAAATAATTTATTTTTTTAATATCTTTATTGGAGTATAATTGCTTTACAATGTTGTGTTACTTTCTGCTGTACAACAAAGTAAATCAGCTATATGTATACATATATCCCCACATCCCCTCCTGCTTGAGCCTCCCTCCCATCCTCCCTAGCCCCTCCCTCCAGGGAGACACAAAGCATCAAGCTGATCTCCCTGTGCTATGCAGCAGCTTCCCACTAGCCATCCATTTTAAATTTGGTAGTGTATATATGTCAATGCTACTCCCTCACTTCATCCCAGCTTCCCCTTCCCCCACTGTGTCCTCAAGTCCGTTCTCTATGTCTGCGTCTTTATTCCTGCTCTGCCACTAGGTTCATCAGTACCGTTTTTTTTAGATTCCATATATGTACGTTAGCACACGGTATTTGTTTTTCTCTTTCTGACTTACTTCACTCTGTATGACAGACTCTAGGTCCATCCACCTCACTACAAATAACTCAATTTCGTTCTTTTTTATGGCTGAGTAATATTCCATTGTATATATGTGCCACATCTTCTTTATCCATTCATCTGTCGATGGACATTTAGGGTGTTTCCATGTCCTGGCTATTGTAACTAGTGCTGCAATGAACATTGTGGTACATGTCTCTTTTTGAATTATGGTTTTCTCAGGGTATATGCCCACTAGTGGGATTGCTGGGTCATATGGTAGTTCTATTTCTAGTTTTTTAAGGAACCTCCATACTGTTCTCCATAGTGGCTGTATCAATTTACATTCCCACCAACAGTGCAGGAGGGTTCCCTTTTCTCCACACCCTCTCCAGCATTTATTGTTTCTAGATATTTTAATGATGGCCATTCTGACTGGTGTGAGGTAATACCACATTGTGGTTTCGATTTGCATTTCTCTAATGATTAGTGATGTTGAGCATCTTTTCATGTGTTTGTTGAATATTGCCAAATAATTTAAAGCACATTGCCCCATCAGAAGCATTGCTTTAATCTTGAGACGGGTATGTTTTAAAAACTGGAGGTTGAGGTCTTCATACACCTGCTAGTTAAGATCTTTTCCTTCATGACATTTGTTCATGGACTCTGTTTCGTGATCACTAATGTTTTTAAAGTAAACTTTTGTTAAAATATAGCATACACACATAAAAGTGCACATATGGCAAATGCACAGCTCAGTGAAGTTTCACAAACTAAACACACTTTTAACCAGCACCTGGATCTAAAAATAGAATGGTACCAGCACCCTAGAAGCTACCCCATACATTTTTCCAGTAACTACATTCCTTCTTCCCCTCCCTCCACCCGTGACCAGGGTAGCCACTATCCTAACTTTAACCTCTTAGACTAGCTTTACCTGTTTTTGAACTTTCAGTAAGTGGAATCAAACTATGTGTACTCTTACACGTCAGTTATGCTTGTAAGACTCCTTATATTGACCTTGTAGTTGTCATTTGCTCATTCTCATTACTGTACAGAATTCCATTGGGTATATATACTAAAGTTTATTCATTCTACCATTGATGTGCATTTGGGTAGTTTCTAGTCTTTGGCTGGAATAGTGCTGCTACGAATATCCTCCACCAGAGTGGTATATTTGCCAAAATCAATGAACCTCCATTGACACATCATTATCACTGAAAGACCATAGTTTTACATTAGGGTTCACTCTTGGTGTTGTGTATGCTACAGGTTTGGAAAAGTGTATAATGACATACCCACTATTACAGTTTCATACAGAGTAGTTTCACTGCCCTAAAAATCCTCTGTGCCCCATTTTTTCATCCCCTCCTACACCCAGTCCTTGGCAACCACTGATCTTTTTACTGTCCTCATAGTTGTACCTTTTCCAGAATGTCATATAGTTAGAATCATACAGTATGTAGCTTTTTAAGATTGGCTTCTTTTACTTAGTAATATGAATTCAACCTTCCTCCACGTCTTTTCATGGCTTGATAGCTCATTTCTTTTTAGTGCTGGATAATATTCCATTGTCTATATGTCCCTCAGCTTACTTACCCATTCACTTACTGAAGGACATATTGGTTGCTTCCAAGTTTAGGAAATTATGAATAAAGCTGCTGTAAACAGCTATGCTCAGGTTTTTGTGTGGACATACATTTTCATCTCTTTTAGGTAAATACTAAGGAGTATGATTGTTGGATCATATAGTAAGAGTATGTTAGTTTTATAAGAAACTGCCAAACTGCCTTCCAAAGTGGCTGTATCATTTTGCATTCCTACCAGCAATGAATGAGAGTTCCTGTTGCTCCACATCCATTCCAGTATTTGGTGTTGTCAATATTCTGGATTTTGGCCTTTCTAATAGGTGTATAGTGGTATCCCATGGTTGTTTTAATTTGCATTTCCCTGCCTTCTGGTTTTTAGGTTGTCAGTGGTACCACCACAGCCTCCATGGTGGATGGTCAATGCTATCCATTATCAAATTTCTTAGGAAAAATTTTAGTACTTAATTTTTATTATGCATATACTTCCAGCCCTTTGCGCTCATTGCTGACTAAAAGGTTTGCTGAAATTTTTCTTAAAGTATTAACAAATTAATAAACTAGTTCTTATAGCAGACATTGTCAGCACCCTGAGAATATCCCTCCAATCTTATCAGTGTCTTCTAACCACCTTCCTATGAGTATCTGCATCTCTGTGCCAAAGGGCTCCTTTCCTCTACCTCACCCTCAGAACTGGGGACAGCAATGCTCCCTGTCTGTACAGAAATCCAGAAGTGCTGAGCAATTAGTAACCCCCCAGGAGAAACCCCAGCTAACAGCTCTCCAGGATAGATGCAGAAATACCCCCAACACTGTGCTCCTTCAATGAAATAATTCTGAAATGTGTGTTTTGTACCATTTTCCAGAGCTTCTCCACAGGATTAAGCATGCTGCAGTAAATGGCTTAATTGTGCACCTTTTATTGGCCTCCTTTCTGCCCTGATTTCCTTCCCCACTACCCTACAGATGTCACCTACACTCCACAAATAAAGTACATTTACCCTAATCCTTGTCTAAGGTCTGCCTCTGAGAGAACCAAAACTAAGGCGTTTGTAGATTTATACCATAAAATGAATGATAAAATCACTATGCAAGAACATTCAGACTATTCTCTTTGTGCACTTCTTCTATTTCTGGTACCTGTTTCAGGAAGATCCAACCCATAATTTCCCACTGGTCCCACGGAATGCAGACTAGCAGCTTCATGTGTTTCAGGCTGAAGCACTGGCCACTGCACAGCTGGCTAGTAAACTAAGGGGCTTGGAGGGGCAACAGCCCAAAATATTTCTCCTACCACTACTCAAGACTGGAAGAAGTTAGCCGTCCCTAGTCATTAGTGACCAAGGACACAATTTTTATCACTGAGTACCCTGCATATTGGTCTTGAAAGTGAGATATTGGGTATGTTGCCAACACGCTGCTCATAGGTCTCACACACTTCCAGACAAGACCGTGGAAGAATCTAGAAACATAAAATGGAGGTCTACTTAACACTTCCCAGCTTATTTTAAGGCAAATAACAATAATAATATCTCCTCTTTTAAATGAAAAAAGAAAAACTGTATAAATGCTAAATTAGATGGGGCACCAGGATGTTAGGAATAAACCAGGTGTGTCTCAGGCAAACAAGTATATGTTCTCTCAAACTTAATGATATTAAAAAGTCAGTAGGGCAGACCTTGAGTGCTGCCTACACAAAAGCCATTCACAGCTCCCTTCTCAACTTCACAGTTGGAAAGTTAAAACACCTTCTCTTGCTCCCTGCACCTATGGGTGGCTTGTGACCCAGTTCTCACCAATGATCTGTAAGCAAATGCTACTGGGTGGGGCTTTGGAGAAAGCTTCTTAAAAGAGGCAAACTGGCATACCTCTTCAGCCCTTGGCCCTTCAGCCTTCTCCTTTCTACTTTCTTGTATTCAGATATGATGGCTGGAGGTCCAATGGCTGTTTTTCAACCATGAGGGATGAGAAAATATGGCAATAAAGATGCCTGAGTGCTTGGTGATATTGTAGATATCATGGCCCAGTCTTTGGACCACTTTTTATGCACACACACAAAACATCTTTCTCTGTTCATGTGGCTGTAGTAGAGTTTAGTTCTGTTTGCAGTGAAACACTTTCCTAATCACAATGCATCCAAGTTCTTTCAATAAAAATTCCTGATATTCATTATACCCATGGAAGGGCTTTGCTCTCTGCTAGTATTCGTTAACTCTACCCAAAATGGAACTTTGATAACTTATGACTCATATATGTTAGATCTAAAGTGTCATTTGAATTCAATAATTTTAAAAGACACACGCTAACAAGCTTTCTTAATACATTTAACTTCTTTTCCAATCATTGACAACTTTCTGGAGGCTGCCTAATATTCAATTTTTATGCAAATAAGTCATCACAACTTTATTGAAAACTCCTTGAGGGCAGATACAGGCTCATATACTTTGGCTGACCCTATGAAGTTTATCAATAATTGGCTGGAAGCACTTTGCACATGCTCTTACTTTCCTAATATCAGAAACTGCTAGAAATGTTTTCTTAAAGGTTTTCGTTTCAAATGTTTTTAAAAGCTCTAAAAACTTTCCCTGAATCAAATTATTTCAAAAATTAGGTTGAAAGGTAAATTCCCTCTTAGATTAGTTTTAGATAAACTGAATTTTATATCCCTGTTTAAATTTTTTTAAGTTGACTGGCAAGAAGCCAGCTTTCAAAACTGTACAAATTAACCACCTGAGTTCGTGATTTTTAAAAAAAGCAAATAACTCATTTCAATCCCTCCCGAAAAAGCTAGTTTTTACTTCCCTCAGAGTAGATCTGCCTTTAAATGAGAAGATGATTGTAAATCACTCTGAATTGCTCACAGACTGTGTTATATTGTTCCTCAAGATGAACTTTAAGAGGCATCTTGTGATTTATGTATTTGTGATCAAAAATAAAAACAGCCTGATGTATTTACTCTGGGAGCAATTTGCATTCCGTTATATGTGCTTAGTCAAATGCTAGGTATACAACTGAGGTAGAGGAATGAAGAAAACAGAGTACTAGCAGGTCTTTGTACTGGAATTTACCTAGTTTTGTAAGATCTAAAAGTGAATCACTTGGTTGTTCACACACTGTTCTGCTGGGATCCACTTGATAATTTGTACATGTGGGTCAATCTTTCCTCCCCAACTGGACTAGGTTACTTGTGGGCAGGAAATGTGCCTTTTATACACTGTTTTCTATCTTCACTGCATGATGTGCTGCTGGGCAAATAGCTGAAATGGCGTGAAAACCACTTGAATGATTGACTGACATCTCACAAGTTGATAGCTATTTTAGGAGAGTAAGCCCTTCTAGTGATTACTAAAGAGAGAAGAATAGAGTGTCCTTGATTCCCATATTTGTAAGCACATATTTAACAAGACAGTTTCTCAAGGGCATTGATTTCTACTTTGAAAATCACTTGGAAAATATTTGGCAGCTATTCTTGGAATCAGTATTAACTTGAAGGAAAATGCTTATAAATTCTTTAGAGTTATTCCTTCTGTGTTCTTTTTTTACTTTTTCCTTATTGTATTCTTTTGCCGCTAAAAACGAAAACAACAACAACAAAAAACCTTCAACAATTCTCAACTGTGTACTAAATTAATCAATCCTTCATCTTGGCTTTAAACCTCTCAGTTTATCCTTCTAACTTTATCTGCTACTACCATTATGTGTTCCAGCCAAATCACCTGAATTCTACAGTCCCTGGACACAATTCATGCTCCCCTGCCTCTACCATGTCTCACTGTTCACTATGCCTGAAACACTTTCCTCCATTCTTTCCCTGTTATGATTCTACTCATCTCTGAAGACACCTCCCAAATGTTACATCATCCATAACCTTCTCAGAGTGATATGAGCTCCTCCACCCTTAAACCTCCCTTATGTTTAGTAAGGTTTCCTAGGTCTCTTATTTGACTTTATTATATAAAATGATGAGCTTTGCTTTAAATCGTTTTAGCTGTCCGTTATATGGAACTAGAAAATGCCCTTCATTAAGCGGGAACTGTGCTAGGTTCTAACTGTGCTGTTAGCTCTCTGCATGTTGTCATTTAATCATTGCAGCAACCCATGTTACAACCTCCATTTTACAGATGAAGAAGTGCTAAGCACTAGGTGGGACTCATATTTAGGCTTCCCTATGGGGTGAGCAACAGTGCTGATTTGCCTGGCATGAGGGGTTTCATGAGGCATCGAACTTGCAGAGCTAAAACCGGGGCAGTCCTAAGCAAAAAGATGGCTGATCATTCTACCTACCGAACCTGGGCTCTCTCTTGGACACCTTCAGTCCATTCCTCATCCTCAAAGGCTCGGAGGTGAGGTGGGGTGGCTGCCTTGGTCCAGCAGTCAGGAGCTCCTTGCTCTAGTCATAGACAGAACCGGGTCTGAGTGAGCTGCTGAGAGACAGGGAAGGAAGTCCAGACTGGGTTATGAGCTGGAGGAAATCTCCCCCACATCTAGCCCTGTTCTCAACTCCAGAATGGGGAGCATCCTCCCCCTAAGCTTAAGCTGGTCTCTCTTGGAGGCCTAGTCACCAAGTTTTGAGGACTTTGATGCGAAAGTGTATACCAGCTAAATACCTCCGCTCTCACTCCCAACAGAAACAAAGAAACAGAACAAAATGCAGGTCTTTGCAGGGTTGCAATAAGATGCTACTAGAGAAATATGACATTTTACCCAAGCCTTCGACTGACCAGGTCACCCAATCCCTTCAGACACATCAAGGGAAGGCCTAACCCCTATGGAAACTGACTACTCCAGAGAGACTGACAAACCCAATGCTGACAGTTCTGTACACCCAGACAAGTGCAAGTAACAACCACCTGGTATAAACTGGTCATCCAAAACTATCTGCTACAGAGAAACAGACTATCGCCCAGAAGCATCCTGGAGAGCCAACTTTTGCAGGAGCAGACAAAGTTGAAATTACTTAGAGCTTCAAGTCTAGTGAATAGGTTTCCCTGCATGGTATACTTGGGCCTGATTATGATGTGATCAGGCAGGCTCAGTGGTTCTCAATCTTGTCTACTCATTAGAATCACCTGTGGAGATTTTAAACCTGCTGTGGACCTGACCTTGCCCCAGACCAGTTAAATCAGAATGTCCGGAGAAAGGCACAGGTGAATCTAATGTGCAACCAGGATTAAAAAGCATAGTACTAACCCAGTGACTCTCAAACTGCTGTCCCTGGGCCAGCATCATTGACAGTTTGTTTTTATGCTAACGGGTAAAATTATGCTATAGGATAAAAATAATTCTGCGTTGCCTTTGACTTCCATTATACAACAGAGTTGTGTCTTGTCCATGGGAGACTGACCCAAGAGGCAGAGTTTGGGCAGGAAATATTTAATATAGTGACTATGTATCTGGAAGACACTTAATTAAAACAGAAATATGACTGTGATATTTAAGCCACAGGATTTCCTCTCTATCTCCATTTTCCTTCACTGAACCCAGCTTGATCTTTCTTGGTTTGCTAGCATTTTCCCTAAATTTGGAGGTCTCTTGAATGAGTACTCCCAGGTCTCAAATTTAGCTTACCACCTTTATCTAGAGATAAATAAAGAGCTATACTGTTTCAACACTCTATCCTTAGGTGTTTTTATCTCACAGTCTAACAAGTGCTAGTTTGAAGATCATACTTACTTGCTGCCCATAGGAGAACCATCCAGTCTTCAGTTAAGTATTGGCCTCCTGCTTACACTTGTTATTTTGGTATAAATTTTAGAATATTGCTTTGTTAATTTCAAATAATTTATAGAAAAAAATTTTATTGGAATGATACTCTGAAAATGTGGTCTGAAATTTCTAACATTTACTTTTTTAAATTCTCTTAATCACAGTAATTATTTTTCTAATGTTACATTAAAAGTAGCAGCATCTTTGGACAGGAAGATGTAATTTAATGAAGGGCGTCTTTCTCCACAATGACATGGATGTTAAATCTTTTTTTTAAGATTCTAATGTGGTCTAATTACTTTAATTTAAAATTCTGGGTATGCATGTTTTATTCATGACTTTAGAGATGATTGAGGAAGTTTTTGCAGCTCCTTTGAAGCTCTAACTTTGGAAATGTAACAAATAATGAAGCCATCATATTTTCAAAATGCTCAGATAGAGGAGACTTTTGAAAGACAATGTAATTGTGAATCAAAGCTTAATCAGCTGCTGTGAAATGAGTTTTTAATTATTACATTGCCCCTGATACGCTGGAGTTCACCAAGGTTAAGAGAATGACCTCACACACATTTCCTCTGAAAGGGTAGATGTTTTTTTTTCCTTTGCAGCATATCACCTTGAATATTCAGAAACTATGTTGTTCTGCCTCCCGTGAAAATCTCCTCAGAAACAGTTTTTCACATACCCTTGGTTAATCTCGCACAAGAAATGGAAAGTGTCACTCATTTTTCTCTCACTAAAATGTATTATTTCTGCAGTGGGCATGATGGCTTCTGAATCAGAATACTCATCTACTCCCACTGAAAAATTCACATTTAACTAAGTTTTTTTTAAGTTTATTAAAGAGAATATCATAAAGAGTGCTCAAGCCATAAATCTTTAGATCTCAGAATTCTAGATCAAAATAACTGGTTTTATTTCAAGTGGCCAAAGATAATACAGATTTTCCATGCTGGGGAAGAGTGTGATTGCACAAGGAGGCTCTCCGGGCAGTCAGTACCTGATGTCCCTTGATGTAAAGTTCAACTCAAATTTCCATTTTTAGGAAATGGTAATCTGCTTGAGTTGAGAGTAAAACAGACACAATGTAAATAACTTCTCAAACTTCCTGCCTCAAATGTAGACATTTACATCTCTATATTCTAATTTCTGGTCACTAAATAAAACAAAGAGATCAGAACTTGTATGTTTTATGGGGGGAGGGATAAATTAGGAGGCTGGGATTAACATATACACACTACTATATATAGAATGGGCAACCAAAAAAGACCTACTGTATAGCACAGGGAACTATACTCAATATTATGTAATAACCTATAAGGGGAAAGAATCTGAAAAAGAATATATGTGCATGTATGTATAACTGAATCACTATGCTGTACACCTGAAACTTACATGATATTGTAAATCAACTATACTTCAATAAATAATTTTTTTAAAAAAGAACTTTTATGTCTTAAAGTTCTCCAAGAATCATAAGAAAATTACTACATCACCACATGTCCAAAGCAAAACCAAAATTTTGATTTTAACTCTCTTGCCATATTTTTCCTTTAGATTGTAAAAAAAAAAAAAATCCCAAATGAAAATCTGGGTTCTGCATAGAAATCAGCACTAACATCTTGACCTTTTCTAAAGCTCTCTCTACATATGAGTTTGAACTGTGATTCCAATGTGATTTTTAAGGAGGGGTATTTAACTCATGTATTTGAAAGTCAAAATCTCCTTGGTTCCTTAAATATATATATTCAATCAAATCAAAGAAACAGGTGTAACTGTAGTATGAAGCATGACAGAGTTCCTACTGACAGTTTTCCTTTTTGAGGAATGCAAACAACCTTGGACTTATTTAATGAGAACAAGTAGGATCCTGAAATAAGTGTTACTTACAGGAGAGTTGCCATTAGAATGCTACACCAGAGGTTTGATTTGCATAATATCTGATTACATTTAGTAGCTGTTCACGTATCTGTGCTGAATCAATGTCACTTCATCCACACACAGGTTATCTTTTCTGCTCGCTTCAGAATGGCCTCAAATTCTAATTGAGAAATACAGCTTTGCACACCCCACGTGTTCCTCTGTCACCTGCTTTGTTTGCACTAGTTCTTGGCTGAAAAGGGAGATCACTCAAGTCTTATACAGCATTTCTAAGGTTGAGCGAACCCTGTGTAATTTATCTCTTGAAAATGCTATCTATGAAAGTATCTGACATCTCTGCCATTGGAGATAAATGACCTAAGAGCCAGTAGACTTACTAGAAATAATAATAATAGCTAGCATTTACTGAGCAATTACTAACTGCCAGATGCTAAGACCTGCCCACACATTTAATCCATCATTGGACTTTCTGGCATCTACTATTATTAACCCCATGTTTACAGGTGAGAAAAATCAAGGCTTAGAGAGGTTATTTAACTAGCTCAGTATCACAGACTCCTCATTGATGGAGTCAAGATTTAAATTCTGAAGTCTATGTTCTCAGACATGCATTTCCCTGGAGCTGAATAATCAATGCTCTAAAATTATGCAGACCCAAGCAAAGTTAAAGCAGAGCTCTGCTTTTAGTAACACTGTTGAAAATCAAAACTTCAGGAGCAAGTCCACCACTTTGGGACAAAAATCATTCAGAGGTGTTATCAGAGTGCATTGACCTCTCAATGACACCAAGCCCAGAACAGGACCTGGGTCCCCAGCCTCAGCCACCACCACCGCATCCTGATTGTTTACATCCCAGGCACTACCTGTTCCAGACCTTAACTGCAAACCACAAGGAAGGAAAATTGACAGAAAGCCAAAATGGTGCTTTTTGTAATGCACTAAAACTCAGTTTGTGTTAAGAATTTCTACTGTAGACACTGAAAACACAGGAACTGGTGATAATATTGTAAACTAATAACAATAATAGAACTAAAGAATTCCCAAAATTATTATTAAGCCATGTTGACTACCTGTGCAAACACAAACATGTCTTACCATACACCCAGATATACCTATGTACATTAACACTAAGCTAACAGAGCTTCACAGTTAGAAATTAATCAATATGCAAATGGAGGACTTCTGTTGCACGTGGCCATGATCCCAGCTCTGCCCACACTCTGTTGGAACACATGCAAGACATTTGTGCATATTCTACTTCTCTAAGAAACATTTTAAAACTCAAATACTGTGAGCCCCAACCTTTGTCAGAATGTTGAGGCTTCCTTTGCCACAAATACGGAATATGGGAGTAATTTAAATTGCTAGAAACTGTGCCCTACTGAAACACACCTGTTAAAACAACAGGTTTTAAAAAAGCGCTGTTAAACCAACAACAAAAATCCAGATTAAAATGAAAGATTATTTTATGTAATTAAGAGGCTTTGTGTGGCTGAATGGGAAACATATTAGCTCATAAATAGCACATATTATATCCCACAATTGCTTCTGGATATATTTGCCAAATCCCATCAATCCAATCAATAAATGTTTATTGAGTACCTACTATGAGCAAGGCACAAAGATAGATGCTAAGGAATACAGAATGATTAACACATGTGCTACACCAGCCCCTGCCCTCTATGCCCACCGAAACCATCAGTGTCGATGAGTTGGAATACTGACAGTGAGCAGAGCCTGCAGGCACCCCTAAGCCTGGACCTGTGCTGGCACCCTGGTCAGGACTCTGCTTTCTCATCTCAGGGTGGTTTACGGAATTTTACTTTGGAACCCTCTGTGCGAAGCTGTTTAGTGGTGAGGCGCCCAGGCACTGGTGTGGTCTGCATCATGACAGAGGGATTTTAATCAGTAAGGTGGAAATTACATGGTCTGAACACAGGATGCACAATGTTGTCAATCCTGGAAACAGTCCTTTTTTGTAAGATATGTGAATGAAGTACTGGTGTCTTCACCAAGAGGCAGCACCTAGGATTCCATGTATAGTCAAAGCAAGAGCCTAATGAGCATCAGACAAACCAGGTGGGGTTGAAGTGAAGACTTCCTCCCTTTGCACTGTTTCTCCTCTGTCTCAGTGCCTCACTCCTCCCCTCTTTCATGCCCCCAAAATACAGAACACATATGGAACACATCCCTTTTATTCCCCTCACAAATGCTGTAAGATGGATTTGAAGATGTAACCAACCCTCTCTCTCTCCATTCCCATATTCTAATATAACTCCTGGTTTCTGCTTGTGTGAGTGTCTGTAAAACCTTTAACCTGGTGCCCAGCCTCCAGCCTCTATCTCTGAAAGTCACCCTTAAACACCACCTGGTTAATCTTTTCCCAACAATAATTTCAGCCTCCAATTACTCACTGTGGCTGGCACAGTAAAATACAAAACTCTAATATGGCATTTAAGTCCCTCCACTTCAAGGCCCCAGGGGAACTAAATGTCAGTAGTAGCCCATCCAGGGCACTGCAACAGCTGAAAGCAGGCCCACATGCTTCCAAACACACCTAGGGACACAGTGTCTCCCCAGGGAGTCACAGACAAGCCTCGTGTCACTCTGCGGATGCACGTGAGGGAGTTTCTTGTTGTCAAAGCCTGGGTCTGTTTCTAACCTTGTCTGTACTTTTCTGGGATGCATCTCACCTGATGAAAGCTCTGAGACTCTAATTCTCAAATACATTTTTTTCCCAAGTCACATAAATTAAAGGAAAAGACACGTAAGCATTAAAGAATCTGAAAAATGTCAGGGTGACAGAGGTTTCCCAAAATTTCTAAGAGTTGTGCAGAAAATGATTCTCCTGTGAAATGCGCATTACTAGTCCTATATCCCCTGAAGCCAAACTAGGCATCAGTTACTCTATACAAATGTAAGGAGAGCAAACTCCTGGCTCTGCCTTCCCTGCACTTTCCAAATTTGATTAATATTCTTTTCTATTCTACTCATATCTTTACTTTCCAGATTCTACTAAAGCTTGAGGACATTTTAGCTTTCGGCATTTTTGAAAAATAACAACAGTACTTCCTAAGAAGCAATGTAATATAATGTACTAAACTGGGAACTCCTTGAGAGTAAACACTATTTTAATGGTATTGGGAGCTTTGTTTTCCAGCCAACTGCCAGGTCATTCTTAGGGTAAGAACAGGATGGGGAAAGCATGCCATGGAAGGCAGGGATTTTACCCCTAATCTACCACCTACTGACAACATGATTGAGAGCAAAGCCCATAACCTATGTGAGTCTGAGTTTGCGCAACTGCTACAGAGAGGTAATAACACCTACTTCACAGGATGTTCATGTTGTGAGGACTAAATGAGATAATGGATTAGAATGTGATTTGTAACTGATAAGCACTGCATGACAGCGGTTATTGTCACTCTCAAGTATGGACTTAAACTCATAAAATGGGTAGAAAATAAGAAAAGAAAGTTGAACAACTGTAAAACAGACATCTTCTCAATCAGGAATGACAAAGCCAAAACCTGGAAAATATCTTATGCACCTGAAAATCTTCCCGTAGTATATGTCTACAACAGAGTGGGGAAAAAAGAAGAAAATTTCTTTTAGATATGGTAAATTGGATTTGGTTTATATTCCACTGATTGAATTGCCCAAATCCAATTTAAAAATTGAAACAAAAGTTTTTAAAACTGTATGGTTTATATGTCAAAGTAATTTGTATCAGACTAACCCTCCAACAGAAAACAAGTATAAAACATGGATAAAACACATAAAACAGATAAGTGGAGTCAGAAGAGATCAACTAAGTCAGCAGAACTTGAAGAAATTAATCCCAGAGAGAAAAGGAAATGTGCATGTGAATTGGAAGTATTCTAGACATCAGCCTCCTCTTTTCCCTTCATACCATTTTCTGACTCATTGCACAAAAAAAGAGCCAAACTGAAAGCAGGGCCTGGAACTGGCAGTAGTCTCACTGAAGATGATTGATTAATTGATTTATTGATTGATAACTGAATTTAAGAATTCCATAGATGAATTTAATAGAATACTAAAATGAGCAAAAGAGATTATTGATAAATGATGTTGGATCACTGGGTAGCCATATGGAAAAAAAGGTCCTGTTGACCCCTACCTTAAACCATATACATACACAAAAAAATCAGTTCCAGTTAGATCACAGATCTGAATACGAAAGACAAATAGTAAACTTTCTAGAAGCTAACACAAGAGACTATATTTATGATCTTAGTATAAATAAAGATTTCTTATATAGGGCACATAAAGAGCTAACCTTAAAGAAAAACGTTGATAAATCGGATTTCATTACACTTAAGAAAGTCTATACAAGAAAAGATATTATAAGGAAGAGGCAAGTCACCAAATAGAAAAAGTATTTGAATATATATTTCCAACAAATGGCTCATTTCCAGAGCATATAAAGAAATATTACAAATACATAAGGAAAAAAACCAATTTTCAAAAATTGGACAAAAAATCCTGAATATTTTTAAAAATCCAAATTGCCTAATAAGCATATGAAAAGATGTTTAGCATTATTCATCATAAGGAAAATGAGATACCACTACATAATCACATTTTTTAATGACAATACCTAGTGTTAGTAAAAATTTAAATCATCTGGAACACTATCAGTAGGAATATGAGCCAGTAAAACCACTTCAGAAAACATGTTGTCAATATCTGCCATAGCTGAACATATGCATCTTTTTTATCCAACAATTCCACAACATAAAAAGCATTAAAATATGCACAAAAGACATATAAGGATAGTCACAGCAGCCTTAGGCATAATTTCCCAAAGCCAAAAACAACCCGAACACCCATCAACAGCAGAATGGATAAATTGTGGTATAGTCTCTCAATAATACAGCAGGGGTCAGCAAACTACAGCCTGTGGGTCAAATCCAGCTATGCCCATTTACAGAATAGTCTACAGCTGCATTTGTACTGCAACGGCCAAGTTCAGGAGTTGCAACATAGACCATGTGGCGTACAAGGCTAAAAATGTTTACTATCTGGACCTTTACCGAAAAAGTTTGTCAACCTCTGCTGTACAGCAATGAAAAAGAATGAGCTACTACTACTACTACTATACAACAGGACGAACCTCAGACACATCATGCTGGTGGGAAAAAGCCAGATGCGAAAGAATGCATGTTATGATTCAAATTATATTGAATATATAAATATAAATCAAAATTAGATATATCTGTTTTTGTGCTAGTACCATACTGTCTTGATTAGGGTGGGATAGGGAGGGTGGGAGGGAGATGCAAGAGGGAGGAGATATGGGGATATATGTATATGTATAGCTGATTCACTTTGTTATAAAGCAGAAACTAACACAACATTGTAAAGCAATTATACGCCAATAAAGATGTTAAAAAATTTATAAAGTTCAAACACAGATGAAATTAACAGAAGTCCAGTAGAAGTGGTGATAGATGCCTGAATGGTGGTTACATTTGGGGAAACATAATAACTTGGAAGAGCAATGGTGCAGCTGATCCTTCTTTGTAAACTTGACTGTCTCATTCAAGTAAGGAGGAAGCAAGCAGAACTGGAAAAAAGTACCCACACCTGACTTGGTCCTCCCTACCACATCACAGAGGCCACCTGCAAATCTCTCAGAGCAACAGATCACACTATAGCCTGCCTCCTGAGTTGGGAAGACAAAAGCAGATAAAATCAATCGTTCCATAGCTGCTGGGCAGTTTAGATTAAAACCTATCACAAATCTCCTCTGATCCCTATAGCTTTTAACATCTTTGTATTGATATTTGAACAGTAGGGAAAAAAAATGAACTACAACAATCTAGAGTGTTTTAATGTCAACTAAAAGAATATGTCCACCCCAAATCCACCTCTTTATTCGGATGAGTGAATGGAATTGCCTGAAGCTCGTAAGAGTATTGATCTTGGAACAATAATTAAAATCTAATGGAGTTAATCAGTTTCACATAGAACTATAAATTTCATCCAAAGACATGATAAATTGCTGAATAAGAATATCTTACTGCTGATCTACTCAATTTTTTAAAATTCAGATTTCATTTTCTGACAATGTTATTCATTTTAACTGAGAGAAATATTCATACCATCTGAAGTGCTGGACATTTTATTCTAAGAAGCGGAGGGAAAAGAGAATCATTTGGTTCTTTATGGGGGTTAAATTATACATCAAATAAAGTATGAAGTTCCTTCACCAGATACATTTCATAAAGTTAAATGGTTCTTTCAAGATTATGCTGACAATAGCGTCTTCAGTCTTTGTTATAATATAGTCTACGACCTCACTAATAAGGATAATAATGTATCATCAAAAAATGCTGTTAATTGAAAACTGTAAGTCTAATTACCAGGGATGTGACCATGCATAACATATTATTAATAGAAAGAAAAGATTGCATTACCCCAACTGCTACCCAGAAAAATAAAACTACAAGGACAGTCGAGCAGTTCAAAGACTCTTCACATCCATTTTGGCAAAAGTTACTGATATTTTCCTTTCATTAAACTGTAGGCTTCATAGCAAAATGACTTAAAACCAAAAGAAGACAGTAGAGGCAGATTTAAAAGATGGGTCACAGGGCAGCTGCTTGGGATCCAAACTCTAAAGAGCCCTCAAACACCACTGGAAGACATCAGAAATACAGTGCCAATTAGCTTGGGTTTCCACATGAAACACTTTACATACTGGGTAAAATGTAAATTGGTCCCACTCTCAATGAATTAATACCCTCTAATGAAAAATATAAATACTCTGTCCTAGTGCTCTCCCCTTTCCATTGAGTATTATGTGATACACACATGCACATCGGGAAGCTTGCGGGCCACTACAGTTTCTCAAACCAAACCCAAAAACAGCCAGCTAATAGTTACTGGAAGTCAGCAGTTATGGCCAAGTAAAATTTCAACACTAAAAGAATATGTGATACAGGACTCTCTCTAGAGAAAAATGGATTTATTATCTAAATTTTAAATTCTATGCCTCCTAAGAAGTTCTCCTACATCAGGGAAAGCCTTTTTATAAATCTAACGAGTAAACTGCACTACAGGAAAATGGAACTCATTTTGCCAATATTAAGACCAAATATCCAGATCAAGATGGCTTCCTGAGAGCATATTAAAATCTTCCCATTCCAGCAGCTAAGACTTAAAATAATAGATTGAATACAACGGGTATAGATATAGATCTGTAAACATATATATCTGTAGTTGAAGACAAGAAAATAAAATCTCTATGGGTTAGAAAAAGGAACTCAGTAATAGATGCTTAAGTCTCATGGCTCAAAGGAATTTGGATCTAGTTTGGGATACTGAGAGTAGGGCCTCAGTGGTCTCATGGGATTGCTTTTAAATGTACTCCATACAAGATAGGTGGCTCAAAGCAGGTTCTCCTATTAAAGATGGGAGCTGCTTATCCAAAATACCTCTGCCCACCTGTGCACAGGTGTGGCTGGGGAAGAAGGAGAATCTTTTAGAGGACAGAGAACCCAGGCCCGTCCCATGTGGAGTACAGAGATCATGTTCACTCCAGCTGCACAAAGCAAGATCCCACACTGAGTGACCAACAGAAGATACATTCCACAGGACTGGGATAGAGGAATTTTAGGAACCTACTAAAACGCAAAGTGGCTCTGTTTGTTGACCTAGCACTAATTTTGATTCTTTTAAAGTAAAAAAATAAATAATAAAGGATGAGGCAGAAGTTTCAGAATACAAGGGAACCAAAGCACTAATCCAAATGTACTTCAGCTGTCCTTTATTCTCTATCAAACAATACTTAAGCAATAATCAGATATTACCCCCTTGTTTAGTCCTCTGTTTATGAGATGTATTTTGCCTCAGATTATAAAGTAGAAGCAGACCCTTATATTCACCCTACATTTAGAGAATAGACAAAAAGGTTTTGTCCACAACCAAGAGGTGGCTCCAAATTGGAGCAGTGTTCTAACCTGTTTTGTAATCCATCCCAGGGTAGTGAAAATTCAGTGCTACCCGTGTCCTCATGTGAAGCATGTTCAGTGAACATGACTCTCTCTGTCCTCTAGTATCAAAATAAATAACAACTTGGAACTATTTTTCAGGAGAGGTATTTCTGGATGGAAATCCTGAACTCACTACACGTTTATTTTGTTGCAATAATTTAAAATTTTATTTCTGGTAAAAGTGTATATGAATCTTAGTGCAATTAACACCAACAAAATTGTTACATCTATTTGTATGGGAAGGGTTAGTAGGCTTCAATACTTTAAACAAAAATTTGACCAAAAACCTTCTAACAGTTGGCAATGTGCTGAGAACTTTAAAGTAAGTGTTTAAGAATTTTAAAGATGTAAAAGCAGTATTATGGTTCATAAAATAAAAGCAAGAGTCGTGAATCAAGAGAAATCTAGACATGAACACTGTAATCATTGAAATTTAAACATTCAACAAGTAGACTATATAGTATATTGGGCACAGCCAAAGAGAAGATTGCTAACATGGAAGATGAAATTGAGGAAATCTCCCAAAGCAAAACATAAAGAGATAAGATATGGACATATAGAAGATAGCTACAGAAGTCCCAACATGCATGTAGGAATGCTGCAAGAAGAGAATAATGGAAAAACTACATTCAATGAGATACTTGCAGAGAATTATACAAAACTAAAGAAAGACATGAAACCTCGGGTTGAAAAGCCTGCTGAGTGCCAGACAGGACAAATTTATATTAAAAATCCATGCTGAGAGACCTTCAAGATGGCGGAGGACTAAGACGTGGAGATCACCTTCCTCCCCACAAATACATCAGAAATACATCTGCATGTGGAACAACTCCTACAGAACACCTACTGAATGCTGGCAGAAGACCTCAGACTTCCCAAAAGGCAAGAAGCTCCCCACGTACCTGGGTAGAGCAAAAGAAAAAAGAAAAAACAGAGACAAAAGAATAGGGACAGAACCTGCACCTCTGGGAGGGAGCTGTGAAGGAGGAAAACTTTCCACACTCTAGGAAGCCCCTTCACTGGCGGAGACAGCAGAGGGTGGGGTGGGGGCGGAGGGGAAGCTTCGGAGCCACAGAGGAGAGCGCAGCAATGGGGGTGCAGAGGGCAAAGCAGAGAGATTCCCGCACAGAGGATCGGTGCCGACCAGCACTCACCAGCCTGAGAAGCTTGTCTGCTCACCGCCGGGGCGGGTGGGGGCTGGGAGCTGAGGCTCCGGCTTCAGAGGTTGGATCCCAGGCAGAGGACTGGGGTTGGCTACATGAACACAGCCTGAAGGGGGCTAGTGTGCCACAGCTAGCCGGAAAGGAGTCCAGGAAAAACTCTGGACCTGCCTAAGAGGCAAGAGACCATTGTTTCGGGGTGCGCAAGGAGAGGGGATTAAGAGCGCCGCCTAAACGAGCTCCAGAGACGGGCGCGAGCCACGGCTATCAGCATGGACCCCAGAGACGGACATGAGATGCTAAGGCTGCTGCTGCAGCCACCAAGAAGCCTGTGTGCAAGCACAGGACACTATCCACACCTCCCCTCCCGGGAACCTGTGCAGCCCGCCACTGCCAGGGTGCCGTGATCCAGGGACAGCTTCCCCAGGAGAGCACACAGCACGCCTCAGGCTGTTGCAACATCACGCCAGCCTCTGCCACTGCAGGCTCGCCCCGCATTCCATACCCCTCCTTCCCTGAGTGAGCCAGAGCCCCCTAATCAGCTGCTACTTTAACCCCGTCCTGTCTGAGCGAAGAACAGATGCCCTCAGGTGACCTACAAACAGAGGCGGGGCCAAGTCCAAAGCTGAACCCCAGGAGCTGTGCGAACAAAGAAGAGAAAGGGAAATCTCTCCCAGCAGCCTCTGGAGCAGCGGATTAAATCTCCACAATCAACTTGATGTACCCTGCATCTCTGGAATACCTGAATAGACAACGAATCATCCAAAAATTGAGGTGGTGGACTTTGTGTGATTTTGTCTGTATAGCTTTGCTTTTACCATTTGTCCTACGGTTCTCTCTGTCCGTTTTCTTTTTCTTTGCTTTTTTTTTTTTTTAGTATAGTTTTTAGCGCTTGTTATCATTGGTGGATTTGTTTGTTGGTTTGGTTGCTCTCCTCTTTCTTTCTTTCTTTTAAATTATTTTTAAAAAACAATTTTAATAATTACTTTTTACTTTAATAACTTTTTTATTTTATTTTATTTTATTTTATTTTTTCTTCTTTCTTTCTTTTTTCTCCCTTTTATTCTGAGCTGTGTGGATGACAGGCTTGGGTGCTCCAGCCAGGCGTCAGGGCTGTGCCTCTGAGGTGGGAGAGCCAAGTTCAGGACATTGGTCCACAAGAGACCTCCCAGCTCCACATAATATCAAACAGCAAAAATCTCCCAGAGATCTCCATCTCAACGCCAAGACTCAGCTCCACTCAATGACCAGCAAGCTCCAGTGCTGGAACCCTATGCCAAACAACTAGCAAGACAGGAACACAACCCCACCCATTAGCAGAGAGGCTGCCTAAAATCATAAGGCCACAGACAACCCAAAACACACTACCAGATGTGGACCTGCCCACCAGAAAGACAAGATCCAGCCTTATCCACCAGAACACAGGTATTAGTCTCCTCCACCAGGAAGCCTACACAACCCACTGAACCAACCTTAGCCACTGGGAGCAGACACCAAAAACAACGGGAACTATGAACCTGCAGTCTGTGAAAAGGAGACCCCAAACACAGTACGTTAAGCAAAATGAGAAGACAGAGAAATATGCAGCAGATGAAGGAGCAAGGTAAAAACCCACCAGACCTAACGAATGAAGAGAAAATAGGCAGTCTACCTGAAAAAGAGTTCAGAATACTGACAGTAAAGATGATCCAAAATCTCGGAAATAGAATGGAGAAAATACAAGAAACGTTTAAAAAGACCTAGAAGAACTAAAGAGCAAACAAACAGTGATGTACAACACAATAAATGAAATTAAAAATTCTCTAGAAGGGATCAATAGCAGAATAACTGAGGCAGAAGAACGGATAAGTGACCTGGAAGATAAAATAGTGGAAATAACTACTGCAGAGCAGAATAAAGAAAAAAAATGAAAAGAATTGAGGACAGTCTCAGAGACTTCTGGGACAACATTAAACACACCAACATTCGAATTACAGGGGTCCCAGAAGAAGAAGAGAAAAAGAAAGGGACTGAGAAAATATGTGAAGAGATTATAGTTGAAAACTTCCCTAATATGGGAAAGGAAATAGTTAATCAAGTCCAAGAAGCATAGAGAGTCCCATACAGGATAAATCCAAGGAGAAACACGCCAAGACACATAATAATCAAACTATCCAAAATTAAATACAAAGAAAAAATATTAAAAGCAGCAAGGGAAAAACAAAAAATAACATACAAGGGAATCCCCATAAGGTTAACAGCTGATCTTTCAGCAGAAACTCTCCAAGCCAGAAGGGAGTGGCAGGACATATTTAAAGTGATGAAGGGGAAAAACTTACAACCAAGATTACTCTACCCAGCAAGGATCTCATTCAGATTTGACGGAGAAATTAAAACCTTTACAGACAAGCAAAAGCTAAGAGAATTCAGCACCACCAAACCAGCTCTACAACAAATGTTAAAGGAACTTCTCTAGGCAGGAAACACAAGAGAAGGAAAAGACCTACAATAACAAACCCAAAACAATTAAGAAAATGGTCATAGGAACATACATATTGATAATTACCTTAAATGTAAATGGATTAAATGCTCCAACCAACAGACATAGACTGGCTGAATGGATACAAAAACAAGACCCATATATATGCTGTCTACAAGACACCCACTTCAGACCTAGGGACACATACAGACTGAAAGTGAGGGGATGGAAAAAGATATTCCATGCAAATGGAAATCAAAAGAAAGCTGGAGGGCTTCCCTGGTGGCGCAGTGGTTGAGAATCTGCCTGCCAGTGCAGGGGACACGGGTTCAAGCCCTGGTCTGGGAGGATTCCACGTGCCACGGAGCAACTAGGCCCATGAGCCACAATTACTGAGCCTACGCGTCTGGAGCCTGTGCTCCGCAACAAGAGAGGCCGCGATAATGAGAGGTCCGCGCACCGCGATGAACAGTGGCCCCCACTTCCTGCAACTAGAGAAAGCCCTCACACAGAAACGAAGACCCAACACAGCCATAAATAAATAAATTAATTAATTAAAAATGAAAAAAAACAAGACTGCAGAAATAAAAAAAGAAAGCTGGAGTAGCAATTCTCATATCAGACAAAATAGACTTTAAAACAAAGACTATTACAAGAGACAAAGAAGGACACTACATAATGATCAAGTGATCAATCCTAGAAGAAGATATAACGATGGTAAATAGTTATGCACCCAACATAGGAGCACCTCAATACATAAGGCAAATACTAACAGCCATAAAAGGGGAAATCGACAGTAACACAATCATAGTAGGGGACTTTTAACACCCCACTTTCACCAATGGACAGATCATCCACAATGAAAATAAATAAAGGGGCTTCCCTGGTGGCGCAGTGGTTGAGAATCTGCCTGCCAATGCAGGGGACACGGGTTCGAGCCCTGGTCTGGGAAGATCCCACATGCCGCGGAGCGACTAGGCCCGTGAGCCACAATTGCTGAGCCTAAGCATCTGGAGCCTGTGCTCCACAACAAGAGAGGCCACGATAGTGAGAGGCCCGCGCACCACGATGAAGAGTGGCCCCCACTTGCTGCAACTAGAGAAAGCCCTCGCACAGAAACGAAGACCCAACACAGCCATAAATAAATAAATAAATAAATAAATAAATAAATAAATAAAATTAAACTAAAAAAAAAACAGTTTAAAAAATAAATAAATAAATACGGAAACACAAGCTTTAAATGATACATTAAACAAGATGGACTTAATTGATATTTATAGGACATTCCATCCAAAAACAACAGAATACACTTTCTTCTCAAGTGCTCATGGAACATTCTCCATGATAGATCATATCTTGGGTAACAAATCAAGCCTTGGTAAATTTAAGAAAATTGAAATAGCATCAAGTATCTTTTCCAACCACAACACTATGAGACTAGAAATCAATTACAGGAAAAAATCTGTAAAAAATACAAACACATGGAGGCTAAACAATACACTACTTAATAACCAAGAGATCACTGAGGAAATCAAAAAATACTTAGAAACAAATGACAATGAAAACACGATGACCCAAAACCTATGGGATGCAGCAAAAGCAGTGCTAAGAGGGAAGTTTATAGCAATACAATCCTACCTTAAGAAACAAGAAACATCTCAAATAAACAACCTAACCTTACACCTATAGCAATTAGAGAAAGAAGAACAAAAATAAAATGCAAAGTTAGCAGAAGGAAAGAAATCATAAAGATCAGATCAGAAATAAAGGAAACGATAGCAAAGATCAATAAAACTAAAAGCTGGTTCTTTGAGAAGATAAACAAAATTGATAAGCCATTAGCCAGACTCATCAAGAAAAAAAGGGAGAAGACTCAAATCAATAGAATTAGAAATGAAAAAGGAGAAGTAACAACGGACACTGCAGAAATACAAAGGATCATGAGAATTTACTACAAGCAACTCTATGCCAATAAAATGGACAACCTGGAAGAAATGGACGAATTCCTAGAAATGCACAACCTTCCAAGACTGAACCAGGAAGACATAGAAAATATGAACAGACCAATCGCAAGCACTGAAATTGAAACTGTGATTAAAAACCTTCCAACAGGGCTTCCCTGGTGGTGCAGTGGTTGAGAATCTGCCTGCGAATGCAGGAGACCCGGGTTCGAGCCCTGGTCTGGGAAGATCCCACATGCCACGGAGCAACTAGGCCCGTGAGCCACAACTACTGAGCCTGCGCGTCTGGAGCCTGTGCTCCGCAACAAGAGAGGCCGCGATAGTGAGAGGCCCGCGCACCGCAATGAAGAGTGGCCCCCGCTTGCCACAAGTAGAGAAAGCCCTTGCACAGAAACAAAGACCCAACACAGCCAAAAATAAATAAATAAAAATAAATAAAAATTAAAAAAAAAAATCTTCCAACAAACAAAAGCCCAGGACCAGATGGTTTCACAGGCGAATTCTATCAAACATTTAGAGAAGAGCTAACACTTATCCTTCTCAAACGCTTCCAAAATATAGCAGAGGGAAGAACACTCCCAAACTCATTCTACGAGGCCACCATCACCCTGATACCAAAACCAGACAAAGATGTCACAAAGAAAGAAAACTACAGGCCAATGTCACTGATGAACATAGATGCAAAAATGCTCAACAAAATACTAGCAAACAGAATCCAACAGCACATTAAAAGGATCATACACCATGATCAAGTGGGGTTTATCCCAGGAATGCAAGGAATCTTCAATATACGCAAATCAGTCAATGTGATACACCATATTAACAAATTAAAGGAGAAAAACCATATGCTCATCTCAATATGTGCAGAGAAAGCTTTCGACAAAATTCAACACCCATTTATGATAAAAACCCTCCAGAAAGTAGGCAAAGAGGGAACTTTCCTCAACATAATAAAGGCCATATATGACAAACCCACAGCCAACACTGTCTTAAATGGTGAAAAACTGAAACCATTTCCACTAAGATCAGGAACAAGACAAGGTTGCCCACTCTCACCACTATTATTCAATATAGTTTTGGAAGTGTTAGCCACAGCAATCAGAGAAGAAAAAGAAATAAAAGGAATCCAAATTGGAAAAGAAGAAGTAAAGCTGTCACTGTTTGCACATGACATGACACTATACATAGAGAATCCTAAAGATGTTCCCAGAAAACTACTAGAGCTAATCAATGAATCTGGTAAAGTATCAGGATACAAAATAAATGCACAGAAATCTCTTGCATTCCTATACACTAATGATGAAAAATCTGAAAGTGAAATTAAGAAAACACTCCCATTTACCACTGCAACAAAAAGAATAAAATATCTAGGAATAAACCTACCTAGGGACACAAAAGACCTGTATGCAGAAAATTATAACACTGATGAAAGAAATTAAAGACGATACAAATAGATGGAGCGATATACCATGTTCTTGGATTGGAAGAATCAACATTGTGAAAATGACTCTACTACCCAAAGCAATCTACAGATTCAATGCAACCCCTATCAAACTACCACTGGCATTTTTCACAGAACTAGAACAAAAAATTTCACAATTTGTATGGAAACACAAAAGACCCCGAATAGCCAAAGCAATCTTGAGAAAGAAAAATGGAACTGGAGGAATCAGGCTCCCTGACTTCAGACTATACTACAAAGCTACAGTAATCAAGACAGTATGGTACTGGCACAAAAACCGAAATATAGATCAATCGAACAGGATAGAAAGCCCAGAGATAAACCCACGCACATATGGTCACCTTATCTTTGATAAAGGAGGCAAGAATATACAGTGGAGAAAAGACAGCCTCTTCAATAAGTGGTGCTGGGAAAATTGGACAGGTACATGTAAAAGTATGAAATTAGAACACTCCTTAACACCATACACAAAAATAAACTCAAAATGGATTAAAGACCTAAATGTAAGGCCAGACACTATCAAACTCTTAGAGGAAAACATAGGCAGAACACTCTATGACATAAATCACAGCAGGATCCTTTTTGACCCAGCTCCTACAGAAATGGAAATAAAAACAAAAATAAACAAATGGGACCTAATGAAACTTAAAAGCTTTTGCACAGCAAAGGAAACCATAAACAAGACCAAAAGACAGCCCTTAGAAAGGGAGAAAATATTTGCAAATGAAGCAACAGACAAAGGATTAATCTCCAAAATTTACAAGCAGCTCATGCAGTTCAATATCAAAAAGACAAACAACCCAATTCAAAAATGGGCAGAAGACCTAAATAGACATTTCTCCAAAGAAGATATACAGATTGCCAACAAACACATGAAAGAAAGCTCAACATCATTCATCATTAGAGAAATGCAAATCAAAACTACAATGAGATATCATCTCACACCGGTCAGAACGGCCATCACCAAAAAATCTACAAACAATAAATGCTGGAGAGGGTGTGGAGAAAAGGGAACCCTCTTGCACTGTTGGTGGGAATGTAAATTGATACAGCCACTATGGAGAACAGTATGGAGGTTCCTTAAAAAACTAAAAATAGAACTACCATACAACCCAGCAATCCCACTACTGGGCATATACCCTGAGAAAACCATAATTCAAAAAGAGTCATGTACCAAAATGTTCATTGCAGCTTTATTTACAATAGCCAGGACATGGAAGCAACCTAAGTGTCCATCAACAGATGAATGGATAAAGAAGATGTGACACATATATACAATGGAATATTACTCAGCCATAAAAAGAAACGAAATTGAGTTATTTGTAGTGAGGTGGATGGACCTAGAGTCTGTCGTACAGAGTGAAGTAAGTCAGAAAGAGAAAAACAAATACAGTATGCTAACACATATATATGGAATCTAAGAAAAAAAAAAAAGTCATGAAGAACCTAGGGGCAAGATGGGAATATAGACACAGACCTACTATAGAATGGACTTGAGGATATGGGGAGGGGGAAGGTTAAGCTGGGACAAAGTGAGAGAGTGGCATGGACATATATACACTACCAAACATAAAATAGATAGCTAGTGGGAAGCAGCCACATAGCACAGGGAGATCAGCTCGGTGCTTTGTGACCACCTAGAGGGGTGGGATTGGGAGGGTGGGAGGGAGGGAGACACAAGAGGGAAGAGATATGGGGACATATGTATATGTATAACTGATTCACTTTGTTATAAAGCAGAAACTGACACACCATTGTAAAGCAATTATACTCTAATAAAGATATTAAAGAAAAAAAATAACACATCAGATTCAGAAGAGCTCAAAAAACTGGCAATCTACAGACCTTCAGTGGACAGTGCTACTATTGACAAGAAGAAACTTAGAAGTGGGAAATAAGTAACATGAACAAAGAAACTGATAAAACATTTTGGCAAATTTAAGTGTGTTGATTTTAAAAATAACAACAGCAACAATATTGCGTGATTTTTTGAATGCTAGAACTTAAATTCTTTACAACAATCATATAGCATTGCCATCCAGTGGCCTGTAGAGGGCAGCTAAACCTTTTCATTTTGCTCATTTTTCATTTATTAATTTTAGAGTTTGTTTAAAAAAAGTTAGTATTCAAATTTAAAATAAAAATAATTTTAAAAAAAGGAAAAAGTCATGCTGAAAAAAAAAGAATATTCCCACATGTAAGTCAGAATAAAAGAACTTTCAAATATATATAGACAATCCACCTTAAGTGATTTCTACATGTCCTGAGCATACTGTCCAGTTATGAGTAATTTCACAGTCATGATTGAAAAGTAGTTCTGAATAAAGTAAAATATTACATTTAGTCCACATACCAAACCTCTTATTTTGAATAGTTGAAAATATTTTACACAATTTTTTGATAAAATATAATTTGTCAACATCCATATTAAAGAATATCAAGGTACCCTAGGCCGGCAGTCCCCAACCCTTTTGGCACCAGGGACTGGTTTCGTGGAAGACAGTTTTTCCACGGACGGGGGCACGGGGGTGGATGGTTCAGGCGGTAATTCGAGCAATGGTTCAGGCAGTAATGCAAGCGATGGGGAGGGATGAGGAGCGGCAGATGAAGCTACTCTCGCTCACCTGCCGCTCACCTGCTGCTGTGCGGCCTGGTTCCTTGGGGACCCCTGCCCTAGGCACCAAGTGTACCTTTGCTATCAATATGTTCCACTTAATTTCTTTTGATTGTTGTGATCCACTTAAATATCCCTACTAAGATGCATGAAAAGTACAGTTCTCCACTTTCAATCGTTAATTGAAATGATTCTCTTGATTAGTATCATGAGTCAAGATTGACTTTTGGTACACCCCCCTTTCAAAAACATGTATAATGAATTTCCTTTCAGAAAATACATATAATGAATTTGTATATCAGTTTACAACCACAGAAAAGAAGAAAAAAAACTTACCTGATACAGTCCAAACTTTCTCAATTAGCAATACCAAGGCTCAATTAGCATTCCAGACTGACCAACTTAAAATGTTAAACCACTGTTTAATCTACCTTGACCAGTGTCCTCACATTCTAGCCTTCTTACTAAACTTACTTTTACTAAGTTTACTAAAGTTCTTAATTTCAAGGTCAGACTACCTGATGATGAAACGCAGAAAATGATAATTACTATTCCCACATATGCACCATCATACATAAGAAGAATTCAAAGCTCTTTCAAGCCATGAATATTACCATTCTTCCTTGGGATGAATTTTCCCATTTTATAAAATAGATTTGACTGTAAGAGAAATAAAATGGATTTCCACTTCGTACATCACAGGTATGGTAGCAGTAAGACAAATAGCAAAAGGAAGCTCAAGGCTTTTGCACATTAAGTGTCTTGATATGTTGGACACCATAATAGTACACAGAGATTTCAATGTCTTGCAGAATACACAGGACATATTTTAATTTAAACTAATTTTTTTCAAAAAACAGAAAAATGAAGAGCCCTTCCAATTTCTTGTATAAAGCGATGTTAACAGAAGAGCTCAGCAGTTTTCTACCTTGAAGAGAAAGGTTGTACTTACATTTCTTACTTTTGAAAAAGCTCTTCCACCTGTATTGTATCTGTGCTTCTGTCTAATTGAAAATGAAAAATCTCCAGGTTGGAGAAACCCAGTGACATTCAGAGCCTAAGGCTTGACTCACAAAGTACTTCTACCAGTAATATTTTTATGGTTGCAGAAAGTAGAAAAACACAGATATTTTGGCTTGTAGTATTAAATTTAATTCATAAAGTTTAGTAGCAATACTTCTGAGGACAGAGAAAAGTCAGCTTTCAATATAACTAGTTCAGGAAAAAAAAAAAAAAAGAAACATTGCTGTTGCAGAAATTGCTTACTCCAAATTTCAAATACAGGCTTCAGGGTTCTCAAACAGGGAAAGATATAAATGGTTTATTATATATCTCAGATTGCAAAAGTATCAAAAACATTTCCTAGGGTGAATATAGCTACCTAATATCATAGAACAAAATAACAGAACAAAGAACAAAAGGTATTGTTTTATTTTTATTAGTTCTCCTATCATTCATAATAAATTAATAGGATTCAATTTTTTCTAGTTTTCTGAATAGATATTATGAGGACCATAAAAACATCTAAGAAACTAGCCTATTTTCCCCAAAAAATTATATATTTTTAAGAAAATTTTAAAAAGGGAAGGAAAAGCCTTGGTTTGTTAAGTATATGCACATTTATATCACTTGAGGGACTCCCCAAGCGTAAAAGAAACCACTTACAAAGATCAAACCACATTCTTTCATTGTTTTCATTGGCCGTATGTCAGGGTACTGACCCATTTGAGACTGTTATGCTCATTGAGTGAGTATAGAAATGAAGAAGATTTCTCCCAAAGAAAATAGTAAAGGCACCATCTTGTTCATTTTAGCATTTTATCCATATTAGGGAAAAAAGTTGGAAACAACCTCAAATGTCCAAGTAGGGACTTAAAGAGAGCTTGCTGTACATAATAATGTACCACACTTGTAATAAAATAACACATTTTACAGATACATTAAGAGAGGAAAATAATTACATTTATAATTTAAATATAATTCTGCAATTCTTAATTTTTAAAGTAGTATAATTTTTCATGATTTACCTAATTCCAAATCCTATTTCACCTGGAAAAGAAAGAAAAAAAAGGGAGGAAGGAAGGAAGAAAGAAAGGCTCTTTTTCTTTTATTTAGCTCAAATATTGTTCTACATTTTCAGAAGCCCAGCAAATATTCTACTTTATTCATGGTGTCAAGTTTTCAGTCAGTGGAAATACTATTTTTCATTTATCATCTGATAAAGGAGATATTTCCATTAAAAAATGTTAGACCAGAAAATGTGTTAGGGCAATTTATTAAACATTTAGAAGGGAAAAGAAAATTGTAAGCTAGACATGTACCTCACTATTTACTCCAAGTTAATTCCAAATGGATCACACATTGAAATACTTAAAAAAAAAATAGAAGTACCAGACAAATCCAGGGATTTAATACAGTACTGGAATGCAGAAGGCCTTTCCAAACATGTCACAGCTACAGAAGCCATAAATAAAAGAATAAATAAGTTTGGTCACCTATTTGGTAAAAATAAGTTTATACAGAAAACTAGTTAGCACACACTTAGTAATACACACTTAGTTTAAAGAAAACTTGAAAAAATGACTTGCAGCACTATAATAAAAAAGTAAATTTTCTGACAACAAAGAGCACTTACAAATCAACAATAAAAAGGATAAGAACCAGAAGGATAAATGGGCAAAACATATGATCTACAAATGAGCAAATAATTATATAAATATTCAACTTGCCAATTAAAGAGATGAAAATTAAAAGAAATATCTATCAATTGGGCAAAAATTAAAAATACTTCATTCCCAGGTGTTAGCAATGTTGTGCACAAAAGGAGGCATAAATTTATTCCCTTTGGGGGAGAAAATGTGTCAAAGTATATCAAAATGTTTAGGATATAAACCCCTTGACTCAATAATTCTATATCCAGAAATTTATCCCACAAATATATTCATATGAGAGTGCCAATATGTAAATACACACAAACACACACACAGATTTCTTTACAGCAATATCTATAACAATAAAAAATAAGAAGCATATTAGGTATCTATTGCTACACAGCAAAATACCTAAAAAGTTAGCTGGTTAAACCTACAGTAAACATTTATTATCTCACATGGCTTCTGTGGGTCAGGAATTTGAGGAAACTTCAACAGGATGGTTCAGCTCAAGCTTTTTTTCATTAGGCTGTGGTTAAGTTATATGGGGGCTGCAGTTATCTGAGGGCTTCACTAGAGCTGAAGGATCCACATCCCAGATGGCTCCCTCACTTGACAGGCGTGTTGGCACTGGATTTTGATGAGAGATTCACTTCCTCTCCAGGGCTGATTGTGTGTCCTTGCAACATGGTAGCTGATGTCCTGCACAGAAAGTAATCTGAGAGGGGTGAAGCCACAGTGTCTTGTATGACATAGTCTCAGAAGTCACACACTGCCATTTCCACCTTAGTCTGTTCTTTGGAGGTGAATCACCAAGTCTGGCCCACATTCAAGGGGACCTAAATTAAGCTTCACCTTTCGAAAAAACGAATGTCAAAAAAAAAAAGAATCTGCATACATATTTTAAAATCATTACAGGAAAAAAAGTTAAACATCTATTAATGAAAGGCTGGTTCAATGAACTATGACTATTACCCCCAAACTTTTTTTTGTAGCACACCCCTTCAGTAAAAAAAAAAAAAATTTTAATACACACTTCTAATATAAAAATATGAATTACAGCTGACACTTGAACAACATGGGTTTGAAGTGCACAGGTCCACTTATACGCAAATTTTTTTCAATAAATATATTGGAAAATTTGGGGAGATTTGCAACAATTTGAAAAAACTAACAAACCATGTAGTCTAGAAATATTGAAAAAGTTAACAAAAAGGTATGTCATGAACGCATAAAATATACGTAGATAGTAGTCTATCCTCAAATAAGGTGTGATATTTAATATAAATTAATAATGTGTTAGTTTTCTTACTGTTTTATAACTTTGCTTTCAAAGAATTACATTATCATGCAGTATGCCTCTCTCTCTCATAATTGGAGAAACTGTGTATCACCCTATCATCACAGATAAGTGGGTTTTTTTAATGTAACAATGTTTCCAATCCTGTATTAAGAATATTACTGTTGGAGTTCCCTGGTGGCGCAGTGGTTAAGAATCCGCCTGCCAATGCAGGGGACACGGGTTCGATCCCTGGTCGGGGAAGATCCCACATGCCGCGGAGCAACTAAGCTCAGTGCCACAACTACTGAGCCTGCACTGTAGAGCCCACGAGCCACAACTACTGAGCCTGCGTGCTAAAATACTGAAACCCGCATGCCTAGAGCCCATGCTCCACAACAAGAGAGGCCACCCCAATGAGAAGCCCGCCCACCACAACGAAGAGTAGCCCCCACTCAACGCAACTAGAGAAAGCCCGTGTGCAGCAACAAAGACCCAATGCAGCCAAAAATAAATAAATTTTTTAAAAAAGCATATTAATGTAATACTGTATGCCATAACAACTGTCTAACAATTCATTCATTAGTGTATAGCCTAGGCCACCGTGAAGCAATTCTATCTATCACACTGGGCTACCATAAAACAATCACATTGTTGCTTCTTCGTTATCAATGTACAAATCATTATACCTGTAAATAAATACGAATTTCTTTTTCATATTACCTTTTCATTTTTGATGCCTAGTGTTAGTAATACACATAACATCTACAGTGTTTTGTATCATATAAGACAATATTGACGTAGGTACTGACAGACGATTCATCTTGTAAACAGATGACATAAACTTATGGTATCGATAAACACAGTACAGTACTCTAAATGTATTTTCTCTCCCTTACAATTTTCTTAATAACATTTTCTTTTCTCTAGCTTACTTTATTGTAAGAATACAGTATATAATACATACAAAATATGTGTTTATTTTTTATGGTATTGGTAAGGCTTCTGGTCATCAGTAGGCTATTCGTAGTAAAGTTTGGGGGGAATCAAAAGTTATACATGGATTTTTGACTGTGCAGGGGTTTGGCATCCCTAACCTTCACATTATTCAAGGGTCAACTGTATATTTTCCAATTATATACATATACGCTTGACTAATATAGTGTTGTTGTTTTTTTTGGTGGCACCATGTGGCATGAGGGATCTCAGTTCCCTGACCAGGGATTGAATCCACGACCCCTGCAGTGGAAGCACGGAGTCTTAACCACTGGACCACAGGGAAGTCCCTACACTTGGTTAATATAGTATGTGCATTACAAACTATACACCAAAATTTTGTATTTTTTTATTTACTTGTTTTTCTTCTATATATACTTTTATACAATTTTTAAAGGTTACACCCCACTTTTGGTTATTACAAAATATTGGCTCTGTTCCCCATGTAGTACAATATATCCTTGAGCCTATCTTACACCCAACAGTTTGTACCTCCCACTGCCCACCACTGTATTGCCCCTCCCCCTTCCCACTGAAACTACTAGTTCATTCCCTTTATCTGTGAGTCTGCTTCTTTTTCGTTATATTCACTAGTTTGTTGTATTTTTTTAGATTCCACATATAAGTGATATCATACAGTATTTGTATGTCTCTGTCTGACTTATTTCACTAAGCATAATACCCTCCAGGTCCATCCACGTTGCTACAAATGGCAAAATTTCATTCTTTTTTGTGGCCGTGTAATATTCCCCCACATCTTCTTTATCCATTTGTCTGTTGATGGACACTTAGGAGGCTTCTGTATCTTGGCCATGTGAATAATGCCGCTATGAACATTGGGGGTGCATCTTTTCAAACTAGTGTTTTTGTTTTCTTCAGATATATACCTCAAAGTGGAATTGCTGGATCATACAGTAGTTTTATTTTTAGTTTTTTGAGGAACCTCCATACTGCTTTCCACAGTAGCTGCACCAACTTATATTCTACCAACAGAGTACAAGTGTTCTCTTGTCTCCACATCCTCTCCAACATTTGCTATTTGTGTTCTTTCTGACGATAGCCATTCTGAAAGGTGTGAGGTGATATCTCATTGTGGTTTTGATTTGCACTTCTCTGATCATCAGTGATGTTGAGCATCTTTCATATGCCTGTTGGCCATCTGCATTTCCCTTTGGAAGAATGTCTATTCAGTTCTTCTGCCCATTTTTTAATTGGGACGTTTGCTTGTTTGATGCTGCGTTATATGAGCTGTTCATTTATGTTGGATATTAATGCCTTATCGGTCGTATCATTTGCAAATACTTTTTGTAAATAGATATAACCCTCGTGGAGGGCCATTTGGCAAAATCTACCAAAATTTTAAATGCACATACCCTTCAACTCAGTAATTCCACTTCTAGAAATTTATCCTACAGATATATGCAGATAACATACATCCAAGGTTATTTGTTGCAATATAACTAAAAATAGCAAAAGATTGGTATTAAATGTGCATTAACAGGTGTCAAGTAAAATAAATTATGGTAAATCCATTCTACATGATACAGCTATTGAAGTGAATAAGAACCTCTTTACATATATGTATATAAGCTCAAAGACATTTTAAGTGAAAAAATAAAAGCAAGGGCAGAACACTGTGTATAGTATGCTACCATTTGGATAAAGAAAGAGGGAAGATATATATTCACATTTGTTTAAGCATACATAAAATTACTGGAAAGAGCTATATGAAAATAACTGCCAGTGGGGAGCAAAACTGGATGGCTGACATAGCACAGGGAGATCAGCTCGGTGCTTTGTGACCACCTAGAGGGGTGGGATAGGGAGGGTGGGAGGGAGACGCAAGAGGGAGGAGATATGGGGATATATGTATATGTACAGCTGATTCACTTTGTTGTAAAGCAGAAACTAACACACCACTGTAAAGCAATTATACTCCAATAAAGATGTTAAAAAAAAAAACTGGATGGCTGGTGGATAGAGGGGGAGGCTGACTTTTCACTCTCTATACTTTTATACCTTTGGATCTTTGATCCATGTTAACGTATTATTCATTAAAATAAAATAAGATAGTAAAGAATGATATTGGCTAACAATAGTCACTTGCCTTGTGCTTGACACTCTACTGTTTTACATATTATTTTATTTAATTCACACATTTTTTAAAATGTTCAATCTCACTCATGATAAAAGAAATGTAAGTCAAAACCACATAAAGATAACACTTTTCACTTATCAGATAGGCAAATACCCTAGAGTTTGATAACACACTGTCTTGGCAGGGGGAAATGTCACTTTCAGAAGAGGTCACTGAGACCCAGGAAGACTAAGACCTCTCTGTAGTCAGGGGTGGGGCTGGAGTATTATCCCAGAAGGTCTGGGCCAGATGCCATGCCACCTCTCACCACTAAAGGGTGATCATAGCAACATTTTTGTTAGAAGACACAGTTGTGATTATTCACTCTTTATAACAGTCAATAATTATCAACATAGATTGATGTTTTCAGTGATATTACTTAAGAGACTTTATAGATGATATTCAAAAGGAGTCACCAGAAATGCACTGGACCAGCCATCAGGAGATGCTGTTTCCAGCCTGACTCGGCCATCACTTTAAATTCTCTTGGCCTTCATTTCTACATATAGAAGGTGAACAAGGAAATATCTAAGTTTCCTTTCAAAATCCAAACCCATTATGTGACCCAAGTCAACTGGATTATCACAAGTCCTCCAGCATTTGAGGGTCACCCCTTTCTGCAAAACCAAGTCAGATGGTTTACGTGCCTGCCCCAAGTCGTAACATGGTCTAGCCTCCTCAACTTCTTCCCTTTCCAAAAGTTGTAGTTCTAATGTATTTAAGACCACAAGATTCATTTCGCACCCACCCACATGGAAGCCTGCTTCTCTGCTGTTGCCATACACCCAACAAGCTGCAGTCAGCTTCTGTCCCTTAGTGACGGTCACTGCCAGGAGCTCAGGAACTGACACCTCTTCCTGGATCCCACCCCAGCACCACTAACACAATAACAGACATTTTTAGGCATTACCAAAAGAATATAAAACAAGCAGAAACAGCTACAAATCAATAAAGAGGGAATGCCCTACTTCTATACGGTATTCAAATCACTTTGCTGCATGAGTGGCTGGGGGCAATGCCTCTTCCTAATAAGGAAACAGGAAAATCCTACTGGTTTCCCCCTTTCCAAGCCCACCGCTAACAATAAAAGTCTTGTTACAAAAGGTACAGTAATTTGTAATTATAAGAGGGAGGTTTAAGGCAGAGAAGTTTGGTTTTAGTCTAAGGGGGTGTTTTTCTCTAAGCTACAAAGAGTGGAATGCCCAAGGAGGTGACTACGGGCAAGGGTTCATGAGCTTCCTTATATTTACTCACCCATCCCCTGAAGGTCATAAACTCAATAAAGAAGGAGAAAGCACAGAAAACAGCTCCCCTGTTTCCCCTAATTAAAACATCATCTCTGTAATAGGTGAAAGCAAAGCTTTCAAGTTTCCATGTGATTTAAAATCCCTTTTTTCAATAGTGTGACAGAGAGCAAGAAAATTTACACACCCTTGGGGCAAGACAGTGAAAATATATTACTATCCTGTGCAGGTAGATGTAAATTGCCACTGGTGATTTTTTTACATACAGATGTAGAAATAAATGCACAGGCCAAACCTGTTACTAATATTACAGGGCATATTGGATATCTTTTCCAGAATTGAAACAGTCTCAAGTCCTGTGTTAACAATGGCAGGAACAATTTCATTACCACAGCAGCAATTTATAGTTAGTCTCTCAAAATCATTTAAAATGACCACAAGGAGAAGTTGAAAAGCAAAAGAGTTGCCTACATGGCCTCTTTCAGATCTTCAGTGACATTAGGGGTCTCTCCAATTACCTCCAGTACTCTATATTATTTTGCATGTACTCTCCAGATAACTGCCTAAATAATGGTAAGCAGTGTAATTTCTAGTACTGCCACTCACAACTGTTTTAAATTACTTGGGTCCATTCTGACACAGTAGCTGCCATTCTCCATGACTCGAACAGGTGAAAAGATAATTATGTCAGGAAAACTAATGGCTCTGTTTTTCTCACTTGGGGGATTAAAAGTACCTATTTTCCTGGGCTCATCACCTTACCCTCCAACCTGCCAATAAAAATATTCTATATTTCCTTCAGAATTCGTCAGGCTTTCCTGGCCTTTCCAGGTGCTTCTAAACCTTTGTTTAGTAATTTTCCAAAGGAGAACGTGCTGTATTGTCCCATGACCAGTGGATTCAAACATGGGTATGAGGTCCAGTGTTCTAGAAAAGATGGGCAAGGGCCAGATCACCTGGAGTCAAGCCTGGGGTTAAGGCACTCCCCTTCCCCCACCTCAGGGCCCTGGCAAGACAGCTGTCATCTCGAAGCCACCGCTTCATCAGTGACGGGAAGCATTAGGCCTCTTGTCAGTTGGGGTCCAACACACAGTGACTGAGCCGCCTCTCTGATGCAGACTGTGCAGCTGAGGCAATCAGAATGCTTTTAGCACAACAAGAGGTAGAATGGTGTCCGGGTTAGAAGCTCAGCTGCCTGCCAGCTGTGTAATCTTGATGGAGTCACCATTTTCTCAATTAAAGAGGGGATAATACTTAAATCATGAATTCTTTTTGAGCACTAAATAAGTTTGTACATATAAAGTGCTTGGAACAGTGCCTGGCACAAACTACCTACCTAATAAATGCATTAAGTACAATGAGCTATCATTAAATTAATTTTGGTTCTTAAAATCCAGCCGCCATTCCATGGGACCAGCTTTCCAACTCACATTGACATTCTAAGGGGCCAAAGTCCTGAAGTCTCTTGGATTAGACGCTATTAGATCCCATCTTGAGGATCTCATTTAAACAGGCAGCAGGTATGTAGGTTCAGGGAGTGTAATTATCCACCGTAATAAACTAGGTATGCTACAACAGCCATGGATCTCCTCCTCAGTAACTTCTCTAATTCCATCTGAAATGGTTTTCTAAGAATGGGGAAATTTAACCATTCCTTTAACTCTCTCTTTGCTCCTTACCCAGATCAGCAGTTTGAATGGATGGGGTAGCTCATGATGTAAATGATGCAAATAGATGATCTCCTTCAATGAACTCTGATCTTCACTTCCAGAGCCTGACTGGGCAGCAGAGTCAAATCCCCTTCTTAATAAATATTAAAAGGGGTGTAGGTCTGATCATTCCCTGTCACCCACTATAGAAGATGGGGCCACTTCAGTGCCAATTGCCCTCAGCTTTGGGCTTTTTTTTTTTTTTTTTTTTTTAATTTTATTTTATTTTATTTTTGGCTGTGTTGGGTCTTCGTTTCTGTGCGAGGGCTTTCTCTAGTTGCGGCGAGCGGGGGCCACTCTTCATCGCGCTGCACGGGCCTCTCACTATCGCGGCCTCTCTTGTTGCGGAGCACAGGCTCCAGACGCGCAGGCTCAGTAGTTGTGGCTCACGGGCCCAGTTGCTCCGCGGCATGTGGGATCTTCCCAGACCAGGGCTCGAACCCGTGTCCCCTGCATTGGCAGGCAGATTCTCAACCACTGCGCCACCAGGGAAGCCCAGCTTTGGGCTTTTAAACCAAAATTATGAGATAGTAGGAAATATCTCATTTGACATCCTGTTTTGCCCTGGTGACTTTTTTTTTCATTTTTAATGACATTTATTGTTTTATTTCTAACTTTACAAGCAATACCTGTTCAACGCAGACAACTAGAAATACATAAAAGCATAAAGTAAAAAATAACATCACCCATAATCCCCACCCTCTAGAGATAACCATCATTAGCATTTTGATGCACTTCCTCCCAATGTCTACATATATTTTTAAATTGAAGTATACTTGACCTACAATACTATGTTAATTCCAGGCACACAACATAGTGATTTGATATTTCTAAACATTACAAAGTGATCACCTCGATATGTCTAGTCCTACTGACTTCTTTACCTTCCAATGCATTTGGAAATTCCAGGTCACCAGCAAAATGTCAGTAAAACTATACACAATGAAACAAGGAACCCTGGAAAGTCCCTTTTGGGTCAGCCAGCAGGGGAAATAGCATAGCACTGAGTGTTAAGAACGGCCACTGATCAAATTTAACCAAAGGCAAGTTGTCTTAACTCAGAACATCCCAGAAAGAGTAAATGAGAAATAAAATTGACTTGATTCCTTGTGGCAGCCAACAGATAGATTTTGGTTTATTTTCCTCCTGTCCTACAGGATAATCTTTTTTTAAGGCAAAGAAAAAAATATAGATGAAAGGAGCAAGGTAAATCCCAGGTCAATTTTTAAATAAATTCCCTACTTTGTCCAAAAGGAGTGCTGAGTTCACAACGGCATAAGAAAACTAGAATAGATACTGGACAGTTGAAAATGTAATCAATTAGCAATGCCCTTGAAGGCCACAGCATACTGAGTAACTAACTCCCAGCAGGACTTTGTGACAAGCAAGTTCAGTCAGGAAGCAAACATCCCCTCATCCTCTCCTCCCATGGGGACAGACCAAGGAGAGATGATGAATTGGCTCTTGACTTGTGACAGGTTTTTTTCTTATTCTGTTATACACGAGGTAATAAGGTAGTGATCAAGGCTGCCTCCAGCCTTTGGGTTTAAAATATACCCAAGGTGGGACTTCCCTGGTGGCGCAGTGGTTAAGAATCTGCCTGCCAACGCAGGGGACATGAGTTCGAGTCCTGGTCTGGGAAGATCCCACATGCCGAGGAGCAAGTAAGCCCGTAAGCCACAACTACTGAGCCTGCTCTCTAGAGCCCGTGCTCTGCAACAAGAGAAGCCACCGCAATGAGAACCCCGTGCAACGCAAGGCTGCTCACCGCAACTATAGAAAGCCCGCGTGCAGCAACAAAGACACAATACAGCCAAAAATAAATAAATTTATAAAAAAATAAAATAAAATATATCTATACCCAAGCTCACACAATACAATAAGAAGTTGATTATTTGCCATTAGTTTAGAAAACACAATGTCATATGCCTTGGATTTGGGGTTTATACATTTATCATTTCCTACACAAGATATACTGACAACTCTCACTTCTGATAATTTAAAAAAATTATGAACGTCTTCTATGTGTAGCACAATGATCAATTTTACCTTACAAAATACAATTTGCTGCCCACACATTACCATTTTATCTGGCCATTTAACTACAGATAATGATCCTTTATGAATCAAGCCCACAACCTGGAGATTTTCTATCACATGTTCCTTTGGACCCTTGCAAAAACAATATAGAACGCCTGCGGTGTAAAATTAGGCCAAAACTTAATTATCTTGCAGCCTGTTTCCTGAGTTTAATTAACTTTTCTGAGTGGTTTCTACTGCAGTGAGGACTAGGCCCATTTTGTATTATTTAGTATCATAATTTCTCTTCTCTCTCCATTCCAAGGACACCACAAGCTCCCTCCGGTCCTAATTGCCATGGCAAATGCAGATATGAGAACTGCAAAACAGCTATAACCAAAATTAAGAATGTGCTGCTGTGCATACTAACATAGGGACGGAAATCTATGTGTGTGTTATCTCTAATCCCTTCTAGCCTCTAAATGAACTGACTTTAAATATTTAATTATCTTGTTAAGTAAATTCAGATTATGGATTCAAATCCTCGTCATCACGGATCATCAGGCTGTTTCAGAAGGAGAATAAATTGAGGCCAGGCCAACAGCCTTTTATAAACTAGAATATGATGCACGTTTATAGTTTAAGCTGTCCTCCTTCTCCATGCCTGTGAATACTGCTTCTCTGGACCTTGAGAGGGCTGTAACTGGCAAGACATTCTGCATCTGGAAAGCATCTGAACCACGCCCCACGAGTAGTGGAGCGAATGTGGCCTTTGGAGCCCAACAGATTCAAATCAATCCAGGCTGTTTCATTATTTGCTCTGTAGCCACTGGCAAGTTACTAAGTCTCCCAGCCTAGACTGTCCTGCTGTTAAATGCAGGTAAAGGTAGGTAAATGCCTCGTTGGGGGGTCTGATGATTAAATGAGATAACCAATGAGCTACCTCACCTTCCCCTTCCCAAGTATAAAGCATTTTAGGGAAGAAAACCATTTCCCTCCAGGGAGAGTTGTCAGCTGACTTTTAACATGTCAATATGCTTTGTGAATGCCTGAGAGCAGATATGAACAGGAAGTTGGACTTGAAGGAGGATAGGGCCTCGGTTGAGACAGGTAAGAACAAAAAGACTAGAGGAAAGTTTGCAAAGACCTAAACATTGTTTGTAACAAAAAATAAAAATGGAAAATCAGTAGAGGGAGAGAGGAAGAAAAAAAAGAACATAAAACAACCAGAATATTCTGATGTAAAGTGCAAGAAAGAGGGAGAGTCTATGACAAAAACCGAGGAGAAACCAGAAAGAAAACAGGAGCACTCCTAGGTCACCTCCCAGCCTCCAGGTCACGACTGTGCTGCCGATATGCCCAGAGCCTGTCTTCACTCCACAGGGCTAGGAAGCAACTGAAGGTCGGTACTGGGAGATGCTGTAACTTTCTGAGGCCACCAGGTACTTTGTGCCTACCCACCTCTCCACTCATTCACTCATTCCTGCTGCTGGTCCAGTCAGACAGCTGAGATTTTTCCTTGTTTTAAGCACATGTTACATCCTTAGTTCTGTAATGGTGAAGAGTGGCCTACCACTGTCCTGGGTCAGAGGGACACCTTGACCTGGCTCCATTCAGCCACTCCTTGGTCCCTCCTTAGCTAGCCCCGGAGAATTCCCCTTCCACACAAACACCCATCTTTTAACAGTCCAAGACCCTACTCCCCCTCCAGGTAAAACGAGGCATGCTTAAGATCGTTCTGAGCCATGGAGAGGGGCACATCCACTCAAGAAGGAGGGGACTCAGATTGATGACAACAGTGACAGGAAGGCACCGGTCAAGTGAGGTCCTCATGTGAGAGAAAACAAAAGGACAATCACTATAGATCTTAGGCTCCAGTGACCAGCGACGCTACAACTTTGGCTCACACAAAGGATGATGGCTGATACTTGCAATGTTCCTTCCTAGGCTTACAAGGGCTGTTGTTCAGACTGCAAAAAACTAAGTGTCTCGGGAAAGACACTGTTGCCCTGTGCTAAGTGTCCCATACGTGAGGATGCTGGGGTTGATATAGGCCAAGACGTGACAATAACCAGGGCAATGGCGTGCGTTGAGGTCCTGGCATTTTTGTTATTGCTGCTGTTACTGTTCTCACATCATCTCATAGACCAGGAAGAATTCCCCTCCACATATTCATCTTCTTGCTGTTTTCATTCAGAATTTTTACATCTACCTTGTCCAGGGAAACAATCCTCAATAATTAGTCTAATATCTGATTTCATTCTTCAAAAACACAAAAGACTCCTGGAAAACAGAGGGCCTATATTTTTCTCATATTTAGTCCATAACCTTGGCCATCACAGGCCCTCACAATCCATGTACCAGTCCTTATTTTACATTAAAATGTAAAACTTAGCCTCGAAGTTATTCTGAGCCACAGAGGACTTTGTACCTGAAGGCCTCCCGCCTGCGCCTCGTTCCCCAGCCTCCCACGCGCTCCACTGCACAGGCCTTAAATCATCCTGCACACCCTGCTCTTGTACCTGCCAACATCATCCACTGTCTAAATGCAGCTAGCAGCTGTTTATTTACAATTAGATCTGCCAGCTGGAAAGCAAACATTCTACGTTACCGAATCAATCAATGTTACAGGGAGAGAGAAAAAAATCAGGTAGAGCATGAAATGGAGGACAGGAACATTACATTATGTTGCAGCTGTCCTTGTCCAATGCCATTAGATGTTCTCAGCACCAAAAATTCATATAACTATAGTCTGTGATCAGCCGTCTTCCAGTCACAGATTTGACACGTAAGAAATACAGCCTACCAGAAGTGAAGATTTGGGCATTGGAAGCCCATAGCCTTCATCTGATGACATAAACAACACTGTCCTAAGGGGTGGGTCTCTGTCATGGAATCAAGGGCTTCTGCCCTAAATTATGTTTATCATTTTTGTTTCCTCTTTTATTCAAGTAGTGATTAGAGCTGAATCACACATATTGATATTGGGCTTTCAAAATAACATATTACCATGTTGATTATTTGCAGGTACTCTCTCATTTTGGAAATCTCAAATAATGATGAGTAATTCCTCCTCATCTTAAGTGGTCCTGCATAAATAATCCTCCCATTTTTATTGGTTTACATTTTTACTGATGTTCATGACCTTGATTTGAGTTGAGTTTGGCTGTTAATTCACAAAGCATAAGTTAAAACACATATGACTGGTTTAGACCTCAAAATTAGTAAAGCGTAAGAGAGTAACAATTTAGTAGGAATAGGGCAACAAAAGCATAGCAGTATGGCTTGTTTAAATTTGTGTTCAAGTGGTGAGCCTCTTTCTTTATCTGCAGGATTTTTGTTTGGTTTATGTTGTTCCAATTTTTTTTTTTTTTTTTTTTTGCTAGTAATTGATGGGGGGAAAAAGGCTACGAATTATAAAAGTGGAGGGTCACTAAGCATGAGATTCCAGTACACAACCCAACATTTCTAACCCACAAAAATTCCTTAAGAATGCATTCATACGTGTCAGTGCCCTCTAAAACTCACTGCAGTTTGATTGCACAGCATTTCAAGTAAATGCTATAAATGTCCTTCTCTGGCCCTGGTGTGCTATGAATTTGAAGGTTTCCCCTCTCTGTGTGCTACTGATATGAAACTCTATTGCACCTGGTGTAAATGCAGAAACATCTGCTACAGCCACTAACCGCTTACTGGAAATGAACAACCAAGGCCGCTGCAGACCCCCTCTGCCCTCATTAGAAAATACGCTGGCAGTCAACAGAAATACAGTAAAACTTAGAGTGCCGAAGGAATCAGGAAAAGACAGTGAAGACCTTCAGGAAGATAAATAAACCACTCTCAGCCAAGTAGTAGGAGTGGCCATTAGTAGATCCAGAGCCTTCATTAAGAGCTCCCCATGTTGCATATATGCAGTCCCAGGCGCCACACTTTTCATCCAACTACTTCAACCATAAAGGTACTAATCTACTTTGTTACTGTCTGGTTCAGTTAATGTTCCAAAGTACCTTATAACACTGAGCTTTCCAGAGTACCCAGAAGAGGACATAGTTTAAAATTATAACCACATGCTGGGAGGGTGATAGGTTGGAGATGTATGTAGATAAACTTACAGAAGGGACAGACTGAAGGAAAGGCAATCAGACCATCGCAGGACCCCTCTGGGTATGAGGGTTTAAGGTCCTGAACTAAAGTGAGATCCATAAAAATGGAGAGAGAACAGTCCCAGTGGTACAGAGACTATAACAGCCACAGAGCACAAACCATGGGGCAGTTTGTACTCCCCCTGTTTGCCTCCCTGTTCCTGAGACCAAATATGAATGGATTGAGATGAAGCCTTTTTCTCTCTCACAACAGCTCACTAAGCACAAATTTTGTATGACCTACTCAAAGTCATCGTGCTGTTATGGTTTCCTTCATTCTTTTATTTTTGTTTTGCACCTGGAAGAATCCCTCTTTCCCTCCCATGTTACATACTCATTTCCTCCCCCATGACATCCAAGTAACAACATCATATTGGTTTGGATTATTTGGTTGAATGCAACAAAATGTTTCTGGCTAACTTTAGGAAAGAAAAAAATTTTTAACTTTTTTTGAAGGAAATGAGGCAGTACATCAAATGGAAGGGCAAGATGAGCAGCCAGATCTCAGGAAGTATGAAAACCAGGGTAAGGCTGGGAAAATAATGGACGGTCTCCTCAGAATCGCCAGAAGGGTGAGTCAAATCCAACTATTTTCGCTATTATGTCATTCTGCTCAGATTGAGATTCCCATGGCGGCTGCGTGGAGTGGGGGAGTGCAAGGTCCCCAAAGCTGGTACCAAAGGAAGGTAGACTGGAGGCTGGGCAGGCATCACCAGTGGCCATCCACCACAGCTGTACGTGGACGCACTTGTACATGGGTGCACTTGTACATGCAGCAACGGCATGAAGCTTAGAGCAATGACATATCAGGGTCTGCTCCTAGAAGTACAAGGCTTCATTCTACGACGAAACACATTCTGCGTCAACACCTGCATTTGGTGCATTTTGTTCCTTCCTTTAACATAGAAATGTCTCACTTCCATATCTAACTTTCAGACTGAACATCCCCTGGCTTTAATTCTCCACTCTCGCCCATTAAGTAGTTCTGATTAATTCTGTTTATCATGAAGAAAAAGCAATATAAGGCTACAGGAAAGGTCTCAAAAATAGGCATTTTCAACCACATCAATGCTGCCTATAACAACTTTCTATGATGATGGAAGCATTCTATATCCGAGCTGTCCAATATGGAAGCCATTAGCCATATATGGCTATTGACCACTTAACATGTGACTAGTAAGACTGAGAAACTGAATTGTATTTATTGATAATTTCAATTAATTTAAATATAAATCTAAATATCCAAATGTAGATAATAGCTACAATATTAGACAGTACAGAATAGATATATCATCTCCAAGAAATTCCTTGTTCTATTTATTTGGAATCTATGTGGCTTTTATATCCTGCCACATTCATGTATGCCATGCATGTAGGATGTTAAAAGCCAAATTAAATATTTTTCTGGGAAAGTTAAAAGGAACTCTGAACCCATTGTATAAATATGACAAGTAAGGCACCTTGTGGCTAAATGACTTGCATCAGGTCACCCAAAATTGAAACCATTCCCAGGTAAATACACAAAGCTGCAGGAAGTCCTGAACTCTCGCTCTGGGTCTCCCTAAGCATGCGACCTTGGGCAAGCCAGCTTCCTCTTTCACTTCTTGGAAGGAAAGGGGGTAGACTAGATACTTTCAGGTCCCTTTATCAACACTAAAAGCCTTAATTTCAATTTTTCTCCCATTAAAATCTAGAAGCTGTAGACACAGTCCAGGCTGGTTAGTAAAACTTGCCTGGTGAGACCTGGAGCAAACTGAACATACACCCCAGCCAGTCATACAGCTGGGAATGTTAGCCCATCATCTGGAGATGCTGATTTCCAAAAAGACCTCAGAAATCCTTTTTTTATTGTTGGAGTCTAAAGCAATTTTTAACAAAATCTCTGTGAGCTAAACAAATCTCATCTGTGGGCAGGGTGTGACATAGCTTGCTTCAGATAGGTTATAGCTAAAAACCTGGAGCTCTCAAACTGTCCCTTCAAGTGCCCCACCACCTTTCAGAATTTTCTGACCTTCTCCACACCCCCATATTGTTCTCTGTTTAAATGTCTATTTCCAAATGTCTATTTCTATTTCTATTTCTCTGTTTAAATGTCTCCTCCTCTGGGTTCCAAACAGGATTTAAGTTAAACTACCGATTGTTAGATCAAGCCATGACACTGCTCTGATTGTGAAGGTGGCTTTGTTTCTAATAACCAGCACAGAAAGAAAAGTTATCATAATGTGTCAATGATAACTGGCAGATGCCCCATCTCTCCTTTATCATTTGTGATGCTATGAAGGGAATTCAAGTCTTTTTTGATTCATTAACTTTGTGTTTTATGGGAAATACATTCAACTCATTCTCAGATAAAATTGCAAATTACTGTCTCGAAAATTTAACCTTTCCCTGAAGCAGTACTTACGTGTCAACTCCACATATCTTACTGCAGTAAAAGAGCATAAACACCAGGTGGCAGCATTGTATCATTAAAGCTGCTCAGACCTTGAAATTGAGGTATGTTTATAAATCTTGCCTTCTAGATCTCTTCTTAGCTGATAAACTTCTTTAGAATTTATTTTTCATCAATTATTGTTATTTGAAATTTATTGTTATGATGGCTTAGCCATTAACCTGAAATAGGCCTTAAATTTTTGGAATGTTCAGTTACCAACAACTTTGGGTTTAAATGGTATAAAACTGCCTAAGGAAAATTTTTTTAATGAATTTGTTTTAAGCAGTGCCCTTGCTTATTTTTCATCTTATTTGCGTTACAGGCTCCTGGGAATGATGAATATTGCATTTTGGAAGAGAAATTCTGGATGGTTAAGATTCATGTCTGGAATCCCAGTACTGCATATTAGCTCAGGAAACAGTCTAGATAATAAGCAAAGAATCTCTTTTAAAATCCAGTAGTTGCACTTCCATGTATTCTGGAAATAAAGCCTAAATTCAGATCTCAACTTTAACACTTAAAAACTGCTCTCCAGCCAACTGAGAATCAGCCTTTTCATCCATCCCCCCGCCATCACCCACTCATCCTCAACTTTGTTTTCAGTCTGCCACAGGAAACCACCTTCTCCTCGCAATTGAAACAAAATATGTATTTTACCACAATGAAAAAATTGTGTATGTGTGTGTAAATAGAAAGACAGATATCCATTATGCCATTTTCTAGTTAACAAGTAACAATAATTCCTTAATATCATCAAATATCCAGAAGGTATTCTAATTTTCAATTGTTTCATAAATGTCCTCAATTCTTTAAAAAAACAAAACAATTTTGCATACATTTTATGCTTGCTGGCCCTCCCCTTACGCAGTTACATCTGGCTGAAGTCTCACATTTGGACTAGGGAATCCCTTGTTGGGAGGAGCAGGGCCAAGGCCAGAAGAAGGTTTTGCCTTGGGCTGTTTGACCCTGAGGGCTAACTCCCAAAGTGACCTCTCCCAAAATGAAGGGCAAATCTCCCCCATCTCCATTCTTAGAGGAGGCGCAGAAGCAAATTCCTAGCAATTGGAGAGTAGCCATTTTTATCCCGGATTCCAACAATCAGGAGTTCAAAGATAACTCAACTCTCAGAGCACCCTGATACAAATTAGCAATATTTTAACTATAAAGAGAAAAGCATATCTCTCTTTTCTTCTTTTACTCTCTTTTCATTTAATGAGGCAAGAAGCTAATACATTGAATCATTCATTCTTGCCAGTCCTACAAGCCCCTTAGAAAGTTAAGGAAGTTATGAACTCTCTCTACACACACACAAAAAGTTGACGTGCCCTAGAGCAAAGAGTACGTACGTATTATCAGAGGACTGAGGGATCAAGGACCCACCGCTGGCCCCAGGGTAAGGATCTTTGGCACTTTCAACCTCTGTGGCCTGTGAGAGTTGTGCTTTGCACACAGGACAATGAAAGAATGCATTAAGCCAAGCAGACTGACAATCTCTCTCCTCAAACTAAACACCACTTCCTAGCAGGTTTGTTTGTTGTTTGCTTGTCATTTTATTTTGTATTGTTCTGTTTTCTCCACACAAGGCCTGCGGGGGATCTGTAGTGTGTCTGAGAGCCATACAGAAAACCATATCCAGGAAAGCAAGTCAGAAAGCCAAGGCAAAGTGCCAAGCTCTCAGATTTTGTCAGTGGGTGACAAAATTGGGCCACACATTCCACACGGCAGTTTGGAAATCTACCAAGAGACTTCAAATTCTGCACATGCCTTGACCTGGCAATCCTAATTCTAGAAATTTATCCTAAGGAGATAATTGTGACTGTGCAGGTGATGTAGCCAAAAGGGTAGTCCTTAGAAATAAACTGTCTGACAATGTTGAAAACATTAATTATGCTACATCCATTACACAAAATAATATTCAGCCTTTTATACTGGTTTGATAAAGGTTAGTGATAATATTGAAATGTGTTTGCTATATTAAGTAGGAAAAGCAGATTCTAAAATAGTTTACACTGTATGACTCTTTTTGATAACATATCCTGGAATGATATACACAAAATGGCTAATAAATGATTGATGCCTCCAGATGACAGAATTATGGTTGGTTTTATATTTTCTCCCTTTTTTCCTTTGATTCTTATTTTTTCTATAATAAATACATATTGCTGTATAATAAAGAAAAGTTAATAAGTATGTTCCAGACATAAGTACAGTCTGAGGATCCTTGCTCATTAAGGTCAGTGGCCCAAAGAAACAGGAAATTTGGAAAGAAAGAGAGGTAGGCACTTGTCAAGCATAAGCAAGGAGACTGAAACCAAGGCAACCCCTATCCCAACACAGCAAGGTTTCAAGGTAGAAGCCACAAAGGAGAAATCCCAAGAGCTGCAGGTCATGTAAGAGACCAGAGATGCTGCAGGTAAACAGATGTGATAATATTGACACCTACCCACCCCCTTATTTTCTCCTTCTCCTAAAGTGATTCTTGATACATAAACTCTCTTTATGTAAAGCTAATAAGGAAATAAATCTGAGTTTCTAGAGCTTTATAAAAAGTGGCTCCCAAAGTCTTAGCCTGGGGAAAAGAAAATTTTTATTTTTGCATGCATATCCCTCCCTGCCCAAGTCCAGAGAAAATTGCCATGTATAGAGGAGAGAACTCAGCCCTTTCCCAGATAAAGAAGATTAATAGCAGGCTCCAGCTTTTCTGTCAATGGTACTTTTTAAAAAGGTACTTTGTTTTATGTAAGAACATTTGAACCTATTCCTTTGTAAGTCTGAGCACTTTTAACTCAGACACGTATTAAATTCTCAGAATAGGTCCTTAGATTTGTGGGCCTCGATTGATTTTTCTCCTATAATCCATGTTTCTAGTCTTGTCTGCCTTTTCACAATGGGCTCAGGTGCTCGAAGACTCCATCTCCAAAGCATGGATCTCTGCAGAGACGATCCATAAACCCATCAATGACACTCTCTTTTTAAAAAAAAAAAAATCAGGAATTCCTCATTTCCATGAGTTAAAGATTATCCCTTGTGAAAACATTAGCTAGGACCAAAAACTCAGTGTCAACATTATGGGTATAGTAATTTGACTTACATTTGGAGCTCCCACTTTGCTAAGATGGTAAAAATTCAGTTGTTATTAATTGGGAATTCCATCCTTTTCATTAGTTGTATCTACGTTTGGAAGAGTTTATATAAAGCCAAGACCTTGAGAGGTGTGCTCCTGGTTCTTGCATCATCAGCCATGAAGGTATCCCCCAGGCTGTACCCAGCTGCCCCAAGGGCTGGCAGGAAGAAACTTCCACAAACTTTGACTCACTTCGTTTGGGTTTCCAGGAAGTTCATCAACCTTGTGCCAATGCTTGTTTCCTCAAACCAAATATCAAATGGTCTAGCCACGTCTGATGAATTCCATGAAGGAGGGAATCTTTACCCTAGACAGAAAAAGAAAAAAAAAAAAAATCATTCTGTGGATTCCACAGCTAGTATCTATTGTTTTCTTTACCCACGTGTTTTTCCTAGGTCTTTTTGTACCAAAAAGCGAGTTTTAACTCGTCTTTATCAACTCTCTGAAATCTTCCAATTTTTTGTACATTTTAATGATTCTAAATTACACACTCTGCAGTATGATTAATTTAGACTTAGCATGTACTTATCTGGCTTTAAGTCACACTGGTATGTATGCCATCTTCCCAAATGGATATATTACCCCAAGCCTAGCACTAGGAACTTTATAGGACATTTTGGTGCCTCTGTTCCCCTGTCAATCCATACTGTAGTAGGTGCTCAATAATCACAGGCCATGCTGTGATTCCCTTGTGGCTAAGGCAGCAGCAAAGAGCACCGTCCAGAGCGTGGCCAGTGAACTATGAGGGCTGGGTTTGAACACCAGCTCTGCCATACTAACTGGGCAATCTTGAGCAAATCACTTGTGTTCTCCCTGCCTTAGTTTCCTCTTCCGAAGAACGAAGTAATAATAGTATCCGTCACGTAGAGTTGTTTAAAGGATTAAATAACATAATGTACATCAAGTACATAGAAAAGTATGCAGCCACAAATATAGGCCATTTTTAACATTTCCATGAAATCAGGTTATAAATCAGACCATTCTAAAAGGAATCATGTTTTCTCACTCTACAGAAGTGCTACACACCTGTATACTTTTCTTGGTTTTGGGGGTTTTAAGGGATTGGGTGTGTTTTTTCATTTGTACAAAGACTAGCATCAAATGGACTAATGGCTAGATGAGAAAAATTCTACAGAAACAAAAATTAATTACAAAAATGTAAACCTTTGTAATTAATCAAAATAGTAACATGACTCAAATTCCATACTAATACACCAACCAAACCTCTATTTCTGGCGTAAGTAAAACTTCATCTTAACAAATCTTGCCACCAACACCCCACTCTCACTAGATGGCAATGCCCATATATACTAGGAGTGTCTAAGTATAAAAAGACCCATATAAAGGAAAAGGTAGTAATTGTGCATGCCTTCACTTAACAGCACACCTCCAGAGGAAAAAACTCATATTTTATATAGAGTGTACCAGACTGGTGAGGAGGGCTTACCCTTTTGACAAAGACCCTAAGGAATTATAATGTGCAAGATATATTCCTTTGACAATTTGGATACTGACTCTTTCAGGTTTGCAATATACAATGTTGGGGTTTTTGTCTTCTGAACTCTCCTATGAAAAAGTCGCCACTCAGAGACAAGCAAGGGCTTCTTAGCCAGGTAACTATGTGTGTGTTGATTTAAAATCCTTCCAAAGATAACCCTCTCTGCTGTGAAGAGGCCTTCTTAGCACTGCACAATTCATTCATCATCCTTAGCTTCTGCTGAAAAAAAGTTAGCTGTTCACCTCTCTCTAAAGATCAAATCCACTGTGTTCAGGACAAATTGCTTCCTTCTTTGAACTTCAAAAAATATATAGTTACTTCTAAGTCCTAATGAAGATATATTACTTCAAAAGCTACAAAACAGAACTCCCAGATACAGCTTTTGAGTGAATCCCAAGAAAGGTCAGTTAGGTTGTAGACATAAGAGGTTTATGCTGCCTCCAATCAATCCCTTAAAGTGTTCCTCCAAGATCTCTGCAGTCTGTGCTAACCAGCAGCCTTGGAGGGTCAAGGAGGGGCCATCCGATGGAAACGACTTGCATCTCTGATATAGCAACAGAACAATGAGATGATTTTTTTTCCTTAAAGGAGGATACTTCTACACTCCTTTCATTCAATACGTTCAGAGGGGAGGACCAAAATGGCAGCAGAAAATGCTTTCCACAAAAGATGCAATAACAATTCTCTTTACTGAAGCCCTTAGAGGGGAAGTAGCTAAGAGTTTTCTACCAGACAAGGAGACACTCAGAGACATCAAGGTCCAGAAGAGTTCAAATCTCCTCCACTCAATCAGGTACAAAGATACCACTTTGAAAGACATATACCAGCTCCCTCTTTTCTCCAAGAACTTCAAAGTGGTGTACATCCCAGTCGGAGGTCTTCACAGCACCTTTATGGAAAAGTGAAGGGGAAATAAAGGGCGATCCTGAGCAATTTTCAAAAGACCATTCAGCAAGACAGTGGCAGATAAGGAAACAGTCTTCCTGATTCTGATAACTCTATTTCATTTTCTCTAACACAAAAACTGATCCTGGGGGCCCAACCATTAGATAACCACAGTAACACAAATTGTTCTTTTTAAGAAACCCAGCTGAAAATGTTATGGGAAAAGCAAAATATCATCTCAACAGGGTCTTTCCTGTCCTTAAGATACTCCAGGCCACAGTAATCTCTCCTGACTCTGGGAAGTACACAGTCAGGTCAGTGGTTTTCAAACTTGGCTCCATGGAGCCCCTTTAGAGAGCACTGGGGGAGTAAGAAGAGCCAGATGGAACTCTGCCTCTCCACCCCAACTTCAGCCAGAAAATCTCTAAGCTTATCTGCTCAAAGGGGTCCATGATTTTTAAATATCTTTTAACAATCTAGGATAACTATATTCCTTTAAAAATGAAGGAACAGAAGCAAAAAGAAGTTAAATAACCAGAGAGAAGCACTGTTGAAAGAATGAGTGGTGGAAATCAATATGGAAATCAAGCAACCAATGCCTGGGTGTAAAGAAGAAAAGAAGGTGAGCTTGGATGGTCCTGAGACCCAGGAGGATGAGCACTTTCAAGAGGTGATCCTCACAAGGGCAGAGTACAAACCCAAGAGGGACTTTGCTGATTGGCTTAACATTGGTGCCTCTTCCTTTGAACCTCATTTTCTTATAACACTGAAATAGCAAATGGTACCATGACTATTGACCTCTTTCATCATAAATATATTTATCCTCCTGCCAATTAACCTCAGTGATTCTTTTCCTTTTCTTCTGTTTCAATTCTAAACTCCTCCTTTCCTTGGCTACCTCTTCAAACCCCAACCCTTCTGTGAGGTTTTATTCTGAATTAGTAAAGCCAGTTTGGTCCCAAACAATTGCATGTAAATTATATTATCCAAAAGCATCAATTCAATCTTGCATCTGTGGCAAATTCTGTCTTGTGAAAAACTCAGGAAAGAATACTTACAATAATACTGTTAGTTCCCTTCATACACTGGTACAGTGGAACCAGATGATACAAGGAATCATAGAGCTGGAAGGGTCCCTAAGAAACCATTCAAACCACCACCACCATCTTCAAAGAGCAACATCCTAGACTCTTGACAATAAGAAACAATTTGAAACACATCCAGAGATAAACTTTAACACACACTTCAGATAAAATTGTTCCCCTGCCTTCTCTTCTCAGTTCCCATTTCTACATTCTGTCCTCATATTTTTATTTTTTATTTCTATTTGTTATCTTTTGACCCTTTTTATAATCCTCTTGGTTCTGCATATCTCCCCCTCCTCTTGAAATGCCAGACCATCCACTAGGTTTCAGTAAATAAGAACATTTTTCTGAGCTTCTACATACTAAATTCTTAACTGGGCATCTGAGTTGCTTTTTCCCAAATTACTTGAAAGCCTACTAGCAAGTAAAGAGTATTGGTAACATTTTAGTATATTCTATATAATCTTTCATTTTTTTAATGTAGAAGGATGGATAGATACATAGATAGATTCAGAATCTTATTGCTTATGTTTTTGTAAACTTTTTTATTCAACAATATGTTTTGGACATCTTTCTATATTAATAAGTCAACATTGTTGTTTTCATGCTTTTATAGTATTCCATCAACTGTGTGCAATGACTTATTTAAATAGAGGATGAATTCTGCCTTCCAAGAAGTTGCTTCCTTAGTCTAGTTCAGAGTTTTGATTATTCCAACAGTTCCTAACTGACCTCCTTGTCTGCTTTCCCCTCTATAACTCACCATCCGTATCACTGCTGACCTTACCTTCCTAAAACACAGGGAGGATCATGCTTCTCCTCTTCTTACAATCCTCCTGCTGCTCTTCGGGTAAAATCCAAACTCCTTCCCAGGGCATCCAAGCCCCCAAACCTGTCTCTAGCCTAGGTTTCCTGCTCCATTCCCAGCCTCCCATTTCCCCCAGCCCCTAACATAACAGACTTTTCATCATTTACTGCTCACTGAATGGAAATTCAAGCCTCTGTGCTTTTCCTGCTACTTATAAAGTCCTCCCCACCTTGTCTACCTGTTAAATTCCCAGTCCTCTTAAGATCTTCCTCTATAGCATCTGTGGCACCAGGATAGTCACTTTTTTCTGTGTGTATGAAGCCATTTCTAAATTTCTATATAATGGCACTTATATTGTGTTATAATTTTTTATGTATATGTTTATCTCTCCCACAATTCTGGCTTTATCCTTAATGTTTTATACAGTAACTGCCACTCAATAAAAGTTTATTGAACTAAATTCAATCCCTCAACCTGTGGACCAGGCTTACAAGATAGGATAAAGCATTCAATTTAGCTTAAATTCTGGATCCCAGGGATGAACTGCATTTCCACCCATCACAGTTGTATCCCTGATACAACAACGGCAATTGAAATTGCTAATTTATTTTTCATCCAACAATTTCCAGCTTGAAAGTAACACCCCAGATATGCAGGGGATAGAGTCTTAAGGACAGTGTCATTGATATTATTTCCACTCTTTCTACTAGTAGGAGGGAACGGTGAATTCAGGCATTATGTCCAACATTCTATTACAATCCACAAATGTCCTGGAAGAGGCACCAACTGTGGGAGCAGTCAGTACTGTTCTAGAAAACAATAAAAGTCTGACAACAACGTATAAATAATATTTAAATGTGAATTTTGGCAAGTATGAAGTATTTCATTAGTTTTATCAGTATATATGACTTCCTTTTCCCTTTCCCTTTCAAGAAAGAAAATACAACTCTCTGAACAGAATCAACCAAGAAGTATCAAATGGCATAGTCTTTGATTATGTTTTCAGGGGGTGAAAAAAAAGAGAAGTTGTCTAGATAACATTGGCTTCAGTGATATCAATGTTTAGTTTTCAGTTTCCTCTTAGGGCTTCTTGGCTTAGTGGAGCATGGTGATTCTTTTTTCAATAAAATACAGTCTTACAGCACTGCAATACTAATCATGTCGTATTTTGCTTTGCTTTGTATTGTTTTCATTGTTTCTGATTGCCACTGATTTACTGGATGTTTGACCTCCTAAGTGTGGTTTAGATGGAGACCAAAACCCAATAAAATCAAAATCAACACTGCAATAAAGTGGGTCTGAAAAAATAAATAAATGTTGCCAACTTAACGATTCTTTCCTTGACAAACCACTAGAGATACCCAATCTCATATTTCCCTTGAGAGTCAATGAGAACCATTTTTCCTTTATTGTTCTATTTTTTAAAGAACTGTAACAAAGAAATAGCAAAGTGCAAAAATCATAAATGCACAGCTCAATAAATTTTCACAGAGCAAGCCCACCAATGTAACCAGTACCTAGTGAGGCACCCTAAAAGCCCCACTATGTAACCCCTATTCTGGTCAGACTGTAGATGAACTTTGCCTATATTCTAATTTTACGTAAATGGATTCATACAGTGCGTACTCTTTTGTGTCTGGTTTCTTTCACTCCAAGTTATACTGGTGAGATTCGTCTTTGTTTTCACTTGTGGCAACAGTGTGTTCACTGTCACTGCCATAGAGAACTACCCCTTTTTTGTTATTGTTTCAGGAGCATCTAAACAAACAAGTGCTCTGAGGAAAACACATGGATCCCAGGGTTAGAATACAAGAGCTTTAGTCAAAAGAGGAAACAGTGAGTAAGATGACCTTTTGAAACAGCTTGAAGTCAATTGTCAAGAAGAGCTGTCTGAGCAGAGAAGCAGAATAGTAAAAAGCACCCTGTGAGATAAGCCAGAATAGCAGGTTTGGAAAGAAATGCCCAGAACTGAGCCAGGGATCCTGGTTCAAAAGAAAATAAACGTTGGCCTTCTGAAAAGGTTTTGATCTAGGCTGGTTCTGCCTCGTGTCTTTAGCACAGTCTTTCTTTCTCCGCCTGTGGGGTTCTCCCTCCAGAGCCCCATGGTTGTGAAGGCAGCCCCTCTGTAAGGGGTCAGATTTTACCACACCTTTTCACGCACTGTTTGATATTTAACCAAAAAGTCCTCGCATAAAAAGACATCTGCATTCTGTTTCTGCCTCTTTTAAATACAGATGATCAAAAACTCTCTTTGCAAGTTTTAGATATTGCCATTACGGTGAACTCTCGCTTTATGAAAGCTTATGTTACTAAACCATTGTTACCAGCTAATTCCGATATTTAAGATACTGAAATTTTTACTAGTGCTTTTTTTTTTTTTACTTTTTTCTTTTGCATTTTCTGGATATGATAATCTTCCAATTCTCTTATTACTTCTGACAGCTCTTTTTTTAGGCCTCAACAGCTAGTTCCTCTGACTTTTTTTTTTTTAATATCTTCATTGGAGTATTACTAGTGCTTCTTAAAACTCCCTGCATTTAAAACATTTTCATTCTGTTATGAAGATGTTTATTAGAGCAATTATCAAAACATTCCCAAATATTGATGCCATATTCTGAAAACAAAATATCCTTTTCTTCCTCCTTAAAAAAAAAAAAACCCAATTCACACACACACACAAAAATAGTCTAAAAAACAACTCATTTGAAGTACATTTGCTATAGTTTTTAAAAGACAGTAATTGATTCCAGTGAATCTGGAAAATATTTATTCTGAGAATCTAAGAATTTTCCCTGCATCTTGCACCTCACACAAGTTTACCTAAACGTATCAGAGATTTCAAGGGTCCTGGCTTAAAATATTTATCAGGAACAAGAATAGAGGCGTTGGAATATTTGCAAAGGTATTAGTAAAAAAGAGTAGAAATGATTTGTGCCAGAACATGACTAATATGAATTCTAGTTTTAAAACCAAATCCACATATAAGAGGATATGACACCCAAAATTCATTTCAATGGCTACTAAAATATGCTAGATTAAATTAAAAGTGGTTTTAAGTTATTTTAGCTCCTTGCAGCAAAAGATGGGAGTCGCTTTCCTCACAATGAGAGACTGAGTCAGCTTGTGACTGCTTTGACCAATAGACGTAGGCAGAAGTGACCCTGTGTGACTCTGAGCTCAGGCTTCTAGAGGCCTTGCAACTTTGCTCTCACCCTCCTGGACCTGCTGATTCCACGGGATATTCCACTTGAGCTCACCTGCTGGAGGAGGATGTCGTGTGGAGCAAAGACAAGCCCTCTCGTCTGAAGTCCCTGACTGTGATGGGGAAGGCCTGGTTGAGTGAAATCCGTTTCTCCTGCCTTCACTACTCAAGGTCATTTTAAAACTTGCATGTCCTTTAAGTAGCACACAACCTAAGCAATAAGATGTTTGCTTGCGTCACGCTCCAGGAACGTGGAGTCAGCTGTGTCTAATTCGAGCTGAGCTGGTTAAAACTGGATAGGACCGCCTAACCTCCAACTGAGCCTGCACCGGTGTCTGCTCGGCGCCCGTTTGAACGTGCAGAGGGCTGGAGCTGAGTTACGCCTGCGCAGAATGGCAATTAGTGAGTTACGCCTGCGCAGAATGGCAATTACGGCACGTTTTTCCAATCAGCGCTCCCCACGCCTCAGATCCAGCCCGTGAATACCCCGTTTCTTTATCACGTAAATACCACAACCCCTTACCCTCGGGGTGGCATATTTAAGATTTGTTTGGTCTCCTTACTTGGCTGCCTTTTGAATAAACCCACTCCCTGCTGCAAACCTGTCTCAGCATTTTGGCGTGCTGTGCATCGGGCAAAACAAACCTGGTTCGGTAAGAATGATTAATGTACCTGTCAACTCAACTGGCCTAAGAGATGCCCAGAGAGCTGGTAAAACATTATTTCTGGGTGTGTCTATGAGGGCAGTTCTGGACGAGATTAGAATTTGATTCAGTAGACTGAGTGAAGAGATCTGAGCTCACCAACGCGGGCGGGCATCCTCCAACCCGTTGGAACATAAAGGCAAAGGAAGGGCAAATTCTTTCTCTGTTTGAACTAGGACATCCATCGTCTCCTGCCCTCAGTCATCAGAGCTCCAGATTCTCAGCCTTCAGACTCAGATTGAATTATACCACCGGCTTGCCAGGTTCTTCAGCCTGCGGGTAGCAGATTGTGGGACTTCTCGGCCTCCATAGCTGCAAGCCAATTTCTATAGTAAATCTCCTCCAATATGTTTATATATATCCTATTGGTTCTGTTTATCTGGAGAATCCTGACTAACGTACAGTTATCCTTGAATGATGCGAGGGTTAGGGGTACCGAGGCTCCACGCACTTGAAAATCCACGTATAATTTAAACTCAGTGCTCCACATACACTGTTCCTCTGCAGCCGAGGTTCCTTCACATCCTAGGTTTAACCAACCTCGGACACATAGTACCGTAGAATTTACTACGGAAAATATCCACGTATTAGTGGACACCCGTACTTCAAATCCATGTTGTTCAAGAGTCATCTGTACTAACAAGCCCTCAGAAGACTTCTTGAATATACCCCAGGTAAGAGCAGCAAAAGAATTGACTAGCTGAGCCCAGCCCAACTTTTTGAACAAATAAGTTTTTGATTTAAGCCACTAAATTTGAGGAAGTTTTGTTTTGCAGCAAGAGATAACTGAGACGAGTACCCAGAGCCCGTCTCAGTTACCTCTTGTTTTGTTATGTTACATAACAAATGAGTAAGGAAACTGGCTGGTGTATTTGGGGTTACTATCATGTCTCCAACTTTAAATTTCTACAGCACTTTGCTGCCAAATTTAGGCCCAATTTTTTTCTAATCAGGACAACTCTAATTGACTCCTGGTATCTGTGTCTGCCCGCATTTACTTCCTATACCAATCTAATCTCCATGTTGCCACCAAAGTATCTAGGATCTGAATTAAAATTCTGCCTGCTATCACGCTTCCATTTAAACACTTCTGTCTATGGGATAAAATTCTGAGCCTGCCTTTCAAAACCCTTTATAATGGAGCCATTATCCCACCAGCTAGGGTTGCTCCCAAAGGTGTTAGCGCCCCTGTGCTTCCATGCTGGGCACATACCATGGCCTAGAAAGTTCCTCACAACATGTGTAACACCAAAGGAAACCCCGAGGCATTAGGTGAAGCACTTAATGGGAGACAATGTCACCTTAAAATTAGTGGAAGCCTGCATGGAATTGTCCAGTACAGCCACAGGTGAAATCACAGGGCAGCCAACCAAATGTGAATCAATGTGCCACTGTCACTGCTGTTCCATGTCTAAGGTCATATCTGAAGATCCATTTCCTGGGGAAGTCTCAGGAAGCCTTATATCAAAGGTCTCCTGGGAAATTCCAGGAGCTCCCAAGGTGGTTGTGCAAATCCCGGATTCCCATGAATCAGTAATGGGATAAATTGACATCATGTGTTTCGTGATCCAGTGCAGAGAAGAACTCAAACATCACTTCTTGCCAAAAATGGATAACCTGAACTTAGTCAAGAGGAAACAAAAGCAAAAATAAATAAATGGGACCTAATTAAACTTAAAAGCTTTTGCACAGCAAGGGAAACTATTGACAAAATGAAAAGACAACCTACTGAATAGGAGAAAATATCTGCAAATAATAGGATCAATAAGGGGTTAATATCCAAAATATATAAGCAGGGACTTCCCTGGCGGTGCAGTGGTTAAGAATCCGCCTGCCAATGCAGGGGACACAGGTTCAATCCCTGGTCCGGGAAGATCACACATGCCGCTGAGCAACTAAGCCTGTGCAACACAACTACCGAGCATGCACTCTAGAGCCCACGAGCCACAACTACTGAGCCCACACGCCGCAACTACTGAAGCCCGTGCGCCTAGAGCCCGTGCTCCGCAACAAGAGAAGCCACCGCAATGAGAAGCCCACGCACTGCAAGGAAGAGTAGCCCCCACTTGCCGCAACTAGAGAAAGCCCGCGCACAGCAACAAAGACCCAACGCAGCCAAAAATAAAATAAATAAAATAAATAAATTTATTTAAAATATATATAAGCAGCTGATACAATTCAATATCAAAAAATGACCCAATTTAAAAATGGGTAGAACACCTGAATAGACATAATTCCAAAAAAGACACACAGATGACCAACAGGCATGTGAAAAGATGCTCAACATTGTTCATCATCAGAGAAATGCAAATCAAAACCACAATGAGACTTTGCCTCACACTTGTCAGAATGGCTGTCATCAAAGAGACCATAAATAATAATGTTAGAGAAGATGTGGAGAAAAGGGAACCCTCCTACACTGTTGGTGGGAATGTAAATTGGTGCAGCCAATGGAGTTTCCTCAAAAAACTAAAAATAGAACTACCATGTGGTCAAGCAATTTCACTCCTGGGTGTGTATCTGAAGAAAACAAAACCACATACTCGAAAAGATGAACCCCAATGTTCATAGCAGCATTATTTATATTTGCCAAGACACGGATGCAACCTAAATGTCCATCAGCACAAATGGATAAAGAAGATGTGGTATATCTTCAAGACATAGGGGTAGGGGATTAAGAGGTACAAACTGCTATGTATAAATAAGCTACAAGGACATATTGTACAGCACAGGGGATATAGCCAATATTTTATGATAACTAAAAATGGAGTATAATCTATAAAATTTTTGAATCACTGTGTTGTACACCTGAAACTAATATTGTAAATCAACTATACCTAAATAAGATAAAAGTTTTTAAAAACACAAATTAATATTCTAAAAATAACTGTTCAGTATTTTTCAAAGGGTCAAATCAAGTTTATTGAAAGACAAAGACTAAGGGGCATCACAGATTGGAGACTAAGGAGACATTAACTAAGTACAACATGAGAATCTGGATTGAATTGCAGACCAAGAAAAGAGCATTAGTGGAACAATTGAAAAATTCAGATAAAGTCTATGTGCCAGGTAATAGTATAGTATCAATGTTAGTTTGCTGATTTTGATCATTGTGGTGTGCTTTTGTAAGGTATTATCACTTGGGGAAACTGGATGAAAGATTATGAAAATTTTTGGTATGTTTGCAAATATTTTGTAAATCTGAGATGATTTAAACCTTCAAAATGAGAGGGTAAAAAGTTTTAATTATTAAAATCAATAGGACAGAAGATGGTGGACAATTGAAGAGGACCCTTGAAAATAGATTACAAATGACATCTGTCCCATTTAGTTGGCTATTGGCTGACCAGAGCAATTATTAGCCACACTGGTTTGGGACCACCCTACCCCAATCCCCATACACACAGAACTTCTCAACTCTGTTTTGATTTGAATATGTCACAAAATCCTCAAAATTTCACAACAGTATTGCTCAAAATTCACTTTGATCTTATCGTGTAAAATATCCTGTATAAATACTTCTTACAAGGGAGAAAGGAAAAGAGAGGGAAAGTCATACAAATAACAAGAGGCTATTTCCAAAAAGGTAGTTTTAAAACCATCAGCTAAAGTAGAATCACCTGGGTAACTTGTTTTTAAAAACTCTCATGCCCAAGACCCACCTCGAACCTAGAGAATCAGCATCTATAGGAGTGGAGTATTTGTGTGAGTTCACTGTATGATTCTGAGACATACGAGGGAAGTCTGAGAACTACCATTTAGGAAAATGGTCTCTAAAATGGGATTCATTAACCACTAGATGGTGCCAGGATTCTGAAGATGGAACTTTCCATGTACATTTCCCTTTGAGTAAACAGTATATTCATTTTCCCTTTTATCTCTCTCCCCCACATCTCCCCAACTTTTAGAAGAAGGGTATAACACACCAAAATAAATACTCAGCATCAGTGTGACACTTTCTTCTTGAATTTATTTTAGTTGTAATAGTCTTGCTCTGAGTGGGTCTTGGAGAAGGCTGATCTAGGGCTTGTTTTCCCCCTAGCATCTTCCTTTCTGAGTGCAAATGTTTCGAAGAAGGAAATCCGCTGTGAGTAGTGACTTCATCAGCAATGAGTGATGGACTAAGAAAGAATTATGTGACAAATTCCTGAAAGCTGTATTTAACCATTTGTAGCTTTTATCTCTGCCCTTTCCCAAAAACCATGACTTCAGAAATATACCAGAATCATCAGTTTATTCTGTCCTAACTCCCACTGCCTCTCTGCAAAAGTATTTAACTTCTTTAACAGTTTATCCTTTTTTATTTCCAGAGTTTCTTCACATTAAAAAATCCTGTGTGACGATAATCTCATTTCAGAATTTTTCTGAAGAGTACATTTGTTTGAAATCTGCTTGAGGACATGTATGTAGCCTTACACGTGTTTAAGTATTTTTAAATGTGTACTGAACAGAAAAAAAGCTGGAAAGCTGACCAAGACAACGAATTTCTTTTATTAACCCTGCAAATACCTACTGAGTAATGATATATAGCAGGCACTGTGATACCTACTAGCATAGATATACAGGGTTGACCAAAACAGACAAGATAGAAATCTCATGGACTTGCATTCTAGTTGAGAGAAACATGTAAAGCAACAAAATAATGAGAGAGTGACAACTCTTTTAAAAAATAAAGCAGAGTGATGTGACAGTTTTTACACAATGTAGGATTATTTTTGACAGGGTGGTCAGGGAAGGCATCCCTGAAGAGGTGCCATTTGGACCAGGAGTGAATGATGACAAGAAGAGCTGGAGATCCATCTATCTAGGCAGAGGGTAGAGCAAGTGCCAAAGTCTGGGGGTAGGAACAACATCTGCTATGTTGCAGATCAAGAAGAAAGACAGTAGAGGGAAGCGTCAGCCAAATGAGGTTGAAGACGTGAGCAAAGACCCGATCAGGACCATAGATTGCAATTTAAAGTTTTTTTGTTTTGTTTTGGTTTGGTTTTTTTGATGTGGACCATTTCTAAAGTCTTTATTGAATTTGTTACAATATTGCTTCTGTTTTATGTTCTCGTTTTTTGGCCACAAGGCATGTGGGATCTTAGCTGACCAGGGGTCGAACCCGCACCCCCTGCATTAGAAGGTGAAGTCTTAACCACTGGACCACCAGGAAAGTCCCTAGATTGCAATTTAGACTTTTTTTTTTTTCTTACATAAAATGGGAAATCATCAGAACGTTTTAAGGAGGAAATCAATACTGTTTCTTTTTCTTTCTTTTTTAAGATGATCTTGGTTCCTGTTGGTAGAGAGGCACGGTGGAAGCAGAGAGAACAATTGCAATACTGCTGCAATCGTCTAGATAAGGGATGATGGTAGCTGGATTAGAGATAAGAGTGGAATGGAGAGAAGTGGTGAAACTCTAGATGTGCTCTGAAAGTATGGCCAATCAGACTTGCTGGTGGAGTGCTTGTGGGGAGTGAAGGGGGGAGAGAAATCAACAACACCTAAATTGCTGTCTGATCAACCAGATGGGTGGGGAAGCTACTTACTTAGGGTAAAATGGGACAAGCAAGGTTTGGAGGAGAGCTGTGACTTTAAGATTCTGATTTGGTAACAGTAAGTCTGAGATGTTTATTTAATATGAGAAAAGTTAGGAGGAGATTATAAGATTTGATAGTCATCAGCATACAAACAGAATTTAGAGCCATAAGGCTGAATATCACCTAGAGAACAATATTGATAAGCTGAGAATAATAATACTCCCTATGGTTATTGCAAGGAATAAATGAGGAATATATAAAATATCTAAGTGCCCAACAGAGTAGACAATCAACAAAATATGATTTTTCTTCCCTATTTCATTCCTTGGTAAAAGTGGACTCTGCAGTAAATTACAACAGAACTAAAATCTTTCCATTGGCTCAGATGTCTTTACAGCCAAAGGAAATCTTAATAATCATCTGTCTCCACGTTTCCAAAATGAGGTTCTTCTAAGGTGTTCACAGGTTTCCAGGATCTCTGTTAAGCCTGAGTTAATAAAGTTTAATAAATTTCTTACAACAAGGACCTATTGTATAGCATAGGGAACTATAATCAATATCTTGTAACCTATAATGGAAAATAATCTGAAAAAAGATATAGATATATAGATATATATGTATGTATAAGTGAATCACTTTGATGAACACCTGAAACACTGAATCGACTATACTTCAATCTTAAAAAATAATAAACAAAATTAAAAAAAATAAAGTTTAACAGATTTCTTAAATGCAGGTCCTCACAAAGCTCTCTAAGGAACGAAACTTGTACCCAGCATTTCCCAACTTTCATACAGGCTGGAGAAAGTGTAACAGGTAAGAACAAAATCTGACTCCATGTTGGATCTGTTTCTTTTACTTTAATCTTTGCTCTCCATTACTTTTGCTACTATAATCACTAAAATGATGTTGTCTATAGCTATTGGCATACATAATGGCCTCCCTTGAGGAACCCTGCCTCTCTACCTAAATGTTAAACTAAAGTGCCTTTGTTCAGCTCACAGGGAAATATTTCGACCCTGCCCACCTGTGAATGGCTTCAAGAAAGAAGAAATTAATACATCCCCTCCCTGAAGCTGGCCAAACCATGAGATGTTTTGCAAGACTTATGGCCTTTTTATTTTACTTCCTCACCTCCTCCCCCTCTCTGTTCTATAAAAGAAACTAGCATCCAGACCCTGATAAGATGGTACTCTAGGATATTAGTCCGCCATCTTCATGGATGCCCGGCTTTCTGAATAAAGTCGTATTCCTTGCCTCAACACCTCGTCTCCCGATTTATTGGCCTGTCGTGTGGCGAGCAGAGTGAGCTTGGACTCCGTAACAAAAGTGTCCACAGACCTTTTGGAAAGGACTGATTTACTCCAAGCCCACATTTTACAGATGAGACATCTGAGGACAAGGAGGATAAAGTCTCCTAGCTTGGAGCTCGTTATAACAGAATATACCATTGCTAAGATACTGCTATTGTTACTAACATCACCCCAACTTTCCCACCAGCCTTCCCCTCTGAGTAGTCTTTTCCTGCCCTTTTCCTAAAAGCTGAGTTTATGAGGTGTCCATAGTAAGCTTTCAGGTTGATGAGATGCCTATAGAAGGCCTCAAGTTCCTTTATATGTCTGGATAGCACCCATGTGGTTTATGAGAAGTTGCCTAAGAATGACTGTGCTTCATATCCATAATACAGAGTGGGAGGTAGATTTTTTTTTTTAGGTACCAAGTAGATGATCAAATTGTTACTATATTTATGGCTTCACCTGCAGTCATGTGTGTGACTTTGGATCCTTCACATCATGTAAAATTCCTGAACTTCCACTTATCTGGCTGTTAATAATAAGGACAGTAAAATGAGGGTTAATATTTGCTAAAGCTTTGGCTCATAACTCAAAGTTTCTAAATCAGTAGAAAGTATCTTTTACCAGTGGTCAAAAGTACATTGAACTAACTTTTCAAAAAGCAATACCTTCTGTTTTTCCCTAATTTCTTTCCCTAACTGTAAGGTTAAGCCTCGGAGAGAAAGAACAGAGCTTTGACGAGGGCCCTTTCTCATTACAGTTTTGCAGAGAAGAAAACTGGAGCACACAGACATCAAACCTTAGCGTGTCTGAGGGCCCATAACAGGTCAGGCATGAGCTGGATTGGAAGCCAGCTTCGTCTTACACTGAAGAAGGCCTGCTAGACTCAATGCAAAAACCTGGAGAGCGGTCGAGGGAGAGGTGAGAAGGACGTCTGGAACAGACCTGACAAGAGTGAGTAGCCGGCTGGTGCTGCTGTAGGCTTTTCATGGGGAGTAGGAGGACTGAAGGGGAGGCTGGGGAGGAGGGGCATGTGGTGGCAACAGTGTGCAGGTCTACCAAGTACGATTGTAAGATCTTTAAAAGATGTCCTCTACCCACCTTTCCTTATTTCTGATGATAAGAGGCTTCTGAAACATATTCAGCTATTATCCCAGGAAGACTCCACTGCACTCCCTAAGTTCCCCCTGCCCACTTACTGAAACCGAAGCCTCTTAGAGTGACTTTCGTGTAGCTCAAGCAGTTGACAACAGTTAAAATAAAATTGCCCCTAGGAGGCGCTGTTACCATCTTACCGCATTAATAATATGAATGTAGAATCTGAAGCGGTTAGCTATTGCTCTATAACAAACCATCTCAAAACATATGGGTTTAAAACAACTACTTATTATTTATGAATCTACAGCTTAGCAGGTAGTTCTACTGATCTAGACCAATTAGATTTTGGCTGGGCTCAGTCATGTGTCAGATGGCAGGTCAACTGGGAGCTGAGTGGTCTATGAAAGCTGGAATGACTCATCTCTGCTCCACGTGGTCTCACCTGGAGCATGCCCCTAATTCAGGCATGTTGTCATGGTGACCATAGAGAAGCCAAAGAGGAAGCAGAAACACGCACGGCTTCTTGACTCAGACTGGTCACAATATCACAGTGTACTGGCCAAAGCAAGCCACAAAGGCAGCCCAAGTTAGAGGGGCAGGGACTCCAAAGTTATCAGACAAACAGTATGGATACAGAGAAGCCATTAATTTAATTGAGATCATCAATGCCTTCAATCTAACACAGGACAGAAGAGCACATTCTGCTTGAAAGAGTAGGAAAAGGAGGATAGAGAATAAAAGTTATGTGTATTTTTAATAATCTCACGCATAGAAGTCTCTAGTTCTAGTATCTAATCTTGAACTCAAGCAAATTGCACTCTTTCTTCTCTATGTAAATCTTCATCTTAGTATTTCCTATACAAATAAATCTTCTCCCCACATACAATTTGTTTTGCAATGGTCTTAGATTAAAATGAATTAAATATTTTAAAATATTTACATTTGAGTTCAGCCAATTATACTTTTGTTTGAGACAGAGTAAAAATAAATTTCAATGTCATTTTATTATTCTCCTAGTTAATGAGCAACTTCAGTGTTTGCATTAGTGTCATGGTGGAACAGCTAAAAAGAAGGAAGAATAAAAAAGGTCAACTTCCATGACGAATACAGTATAAAACGTGTTCTTTAAAAAAAGTATATTCTGATTATAGAAAGCACAGATGAGACATGGGTGATAAAATATTGATATTTTATCAATATTTTGATAATATCAAATTTGTTATGTTGAGTATGTTTAATTCAAATGAATACGAAAGTTGTTATATTTGACGTGTTTAATTTAAATAATGTACAGTCATGAACTTTTGGGCGTAAACTGAAGACCATTTAGGGAGAATTAGGGTGGAACCTCTGAGGTAGCAGATACTCACTGTCTTCTAAAGTGAGGAAAGACATCAGGATTGGAGTAAGACATAGATCACCGTGAGTAAGGGGTCAATGAAAGTAACCCCACACCAGCCTCAAGATAAGATGAAGCTCCTGAGGTGAGAAGTTATTATTATCTTAGCAGTCACATAGACTGTCTCTGTGGTCAATTGCTGACCCTCACATGTAGGTCTCAGGTGTGGCTGATGCATCCCTCTGACCATACTCTGAAAGAGAAACCTTCTGATATACCACTTGTGAGAGAAGAACAGGCCACTTGGCTGAAAGGGTTGTTATGGACCAGATCAGGAGTAAACTCAAAGTTCCTTCCTGGCACTCCTCAGAGTTTCTTGAAGATTAGCTGGCCTCTGGAAGATGTGGAAAAGAGAACAGGCCCTGCCAGCAAAGAGGAGCATGCAGCAGACATTCCAAGCACAACTCATGCCCTAGAAGAGTAGGCTCCAGGGGAAAGCAGTGAAGTCAATGGATCCAGACTTAGAACTGTAAGTGACAGGTCCCAGACCTGGAAAAAGTAGTTGAGAGTAGAGTATTGCCTCTTTGTTATGGAAAATGTCTTTTGGGTAGCTCAAGGACAGAAAGGCTCCACATGGAGATCTGTGGTTGCCCACTGGGGGAAGTTTCTTTGTTTATCATCAAGGACTTAAGCAAATCAAGAGTGATCCCACATGCTCAGGAACCTCTGACACAAGTGCCTTTTGCTTATAGGTTGATTGCAAAGAAGAACTGGCAGAGCTTGAGGTTTTTCATGTTGTTCAAGCTGAGGAGGGAAAACTCCAATAGAGGGAGTCAATGAGCAATGCTAGAAAAGGCTTGGAAGTATGGCTGCAATCTAGGACTCAGTTTGTCCAGGAGCACTCACTATGTTCCAGCTAAGGGAAAAGAGAATGATTACGTACTTGCACTGTCACACTTGCTGTGTCAACTCCGCAAATTTTGGTTTTAAGTTCCTTTTAATCTAGAAAGATAGGTTAGGTTTTAGGTTAGCTTCTTTGACTTCCTTGTAAACAGACACTGTAGATTAGGCTTTTGGTTTTTTGGCTTTTACTGTGTTTTCTAGTTTAAAGTTTGTAAAACTACTAGCAGGGCACCATGTATATGGAGAGGTATTGAATTTTTTGAAAATTCCTCTACAATTCCAACTACAATTGCTTAAACATCCCTCAAAGAATCCTAGCTGCAAAAGATTCTTTTATGGGAAGGTGATCAGGCTCAGCTCAGACTTGGGGCAATAAATAAAAGGTCTCCAGAATGACGTTTGAAGGCATCACGGTGGGTACACACAGACACCGTGAAGGCAGACACTGTATGAGTCATGCCGAAAACGTAATATAATATGTAAGTAGGTTGAAGAGACTAGGAACCATGTGTTCTATTTTCCTTTAGGGGAGACTGTGTATAATAGTGAAAAGACATATGGCTTTGGATTCTATACGCCTGCATTTAAATTTCAGCTCTGCTGCTGTTTAACTGAAGGTGTGAGCTAGGAGAAGAAACTGTTTCTCTTCAGGTTGGTTTCCTTATCTCCGAAATGGTGAGAAATATACCTGTTTTCTAGCATTAGAGGAAGATTAAATACGTTTCTATATATAAAGTGGTAGGCATATAGAAATTACACAACAAATAAGTTCGCTTCCACTCTTTACCCTCCCTCCCTGAAAACCTAAGAAACACTGGAACACAGTTTCTCAGAGAAACAGTCTGTTTCCTCAGCCCCCATGATGGCCCAGCCCAAGCACCAAACCACACCTTACTCTGCAGAGTTTTCACAGGTGCATAAGGCAGAATGCAAACTCTGGTTTACCAGAAACCTCACAATGACTTCTAACCAGTCTGGGCTAAACTCTCCCTGTGGCTATGGAGGGGTTGGTCAGTAGCTATACCTAGGTTTGAGTCTCAGCTTGGTGACGTACAAGCTGTGAGACGTGAGATGACTTCATGAAACTTGCTGAGCCTCAGTCTCCTCCTCTGCAAAATGAGGATGAGAACTCCTTTATGGAATCATTTCCAGCATTGCACACATGCATGTTAAGAAGTCTGCCACCGGCTGTAGTCCCAACTGGTGCTGCTGAAATGGGCAAGTTCATGAAACCCAAGAATGTGGTTCTGATCCTGGCTGGATGCTACTCCAGACGCAAAGAAGTCATTGTGAAGAACATTGATGATGGTACCTCAGACCGACCCTAGACCCATGCTCTGGTGGCTGGAATCGACCGCTATCCCTGCAAAGTGACAGCTGCCATGAACAAGATGAAAATCACCAAGAGGTCAAAGATCTAGTCTTTTATGAAAGTTTATAGTTATAATCACCTCGTGCCCACAAGGTACTCTGTGGATATCCCCTTGGACAAAACTGTTGTCAACAAGGATGTCTTCAGAGACCCTGCTCTCAAACACAAGGCCCAGTGAGACGCCAAGGTCAAGTTCAAGGAGAGATACAAGACCAGCAAGAACAAATGGTTCTTCCAGAAGCTGCAGTTTTAGGTCTGTCTTGTTTCAGTTATTAAAAATACCAAAACAAAACAAAACAAAAAAACCTACCAACCATCACCACAAATGTGGTGATCTTTATAAAAAACTCTGCCAATTTGTTACCCAATTGGGTCATTGTCTGCATTTTTTTATAACTAGTAGAGAATATTTTTCACTTGTTTATTAGCCATGAACATTTCTTCTTCCATAAATTGCATGCTTATATCCTGACTCACATCTTAAAAGATACCAGGAAATAAATTTTTAATACTAAACTATCACAGACAGTACCATCACAGTCAGCTGTTGTAAATTCGGCCCAGCCTCACTATTCATCACTGTTTATAAAAAAATTACAAGATGAATGCTAAATTGAAGAGAAGTAATCAACAGTAAATAGAAACATATTAGTAAATGAATCTCTTTCTCTTTGCCAGTATTTAAGAGATAGTAGTTCATGCTCTTCTAAATGCCTGAAGATTTTGTAGAGAATCATCATTATTAATATTCTTTGTTATACCACTGTTACAAACAGGTGAAATAAACAACCACCTAAAAAACAGGATTTCAGGATTACCAAGAAGGATAAAGGGAAAATACCAAATATCCTGGCCCTGGACTTATGTAGACTACATGAAAAATATAAAAACACATGTCTTCAAAAGAAACAGTGGTGATCAAATTAACCAATTGTGAATAAGTTTCTAATAATATTGTTAAATAGTTAGCCAGAAATAAACCCTAACATTTATGGTCAATTCATTTTCAACAATAGTGTCAGGAAAACTGGCAAAAGAGTCAAGTGCTAGGACAACATGCAAAAGAATGAAGTTGGACCACTACCTCATAATACACTCAAGAATTAACTCAAGGACTTCCCTGGTGGTCCAGTGGTTAAGAATCTGCCTTCCAATGCATGGGATGCAGGTTTGATCCCTGGTCGGGGAATGAAGATCCCACATGCCGCAGGGCAACTAAGCCCGCGCGCCGCAACTATAGAGCCCGTGTGCTCTGGAGCCCGCATGCCACAACTAGAGTGAAGCCCACGTGCCACAATGAAGAGCCCACATACCACAACAAAGATCCCGCATGCCACAACTAAGACCCAACGCAGACTAATTAATTAATTAACTTAAAAAAAAAAGAATTAACTCAAAGTGGATCAAAGACCTTACACTAATGTAAATGCTAAAACTCTTAGAAGAAACTCTTAGAAGACCTCGGGTTAGGCAATTATTTCTTAAGCATAACACCAAAAGCACAAATGATAAAAGAAGATTGATAAATTGGATGTTATCAAAATTAAAAACTTTTGTGCTTCAAAGGACACCATCAAGAAAGTGAAGAGACAACTACAGAATGGGAGAAAGTATTGCAAATCATGTATTGGAAAAGGAACTCATATCCGGAATATATGAAGGATACAACTCAATAATAAAAAAGACAACCCAACTTGAAAATGGGCAAAGGATTAAATAGATTCTTCTCCAAATAAGAGATATAAATGCACAGAAAAAATGCTCAACATCATTTGTCATTAGGAACATGCAAATCAAAAGGATAATGAGATACCATTTCAAATCCACTAGAATGGTTATAATCAAAAAAAAAAAAAATAGTAAGTGTTGTCAGGCATATGGAGGTATTGGAACCCCCATCCATTGCTGGTTGGAATGTTAAAATGGTGCAGACACTTTGGAAAACAGTTTAGTAGTTATTCAAACAGTCAAACATAGCAATTTTACTCCTGGGTGTACAACCAAGATAATTGAAAATATATGGCCACACGAAACTTGTACACAAGTTTCCATAGCAGCATTATTCATAAAGCCAAAAAGTGGAAACAACCCAAATATCCTCCACCTGAAGAATGGATAAATACAATGTGGTATATCCATACAATGAAATACCGTTTGGTCATAAAATGGAATGAATTACTGACACACGCTACAATGTGGACAAAACCTGTCAACATGCTAAGTGAAAGAAGCCAGCCACAGGGCCTTCCCTGGTGGCGCAGTGGTTGAGAATCCACCTGCCAATGCACGGGACACGGGTTCAAGCCCTGGTCCGGGAAGATCCCACATGCCGCAGAGCAACTAAGCCCGTGCGCCACAACTACTGAGCCCGCATGCAGCAACTACTGAAGCCCGTGCGCCTAGAGCCCGCACATGCTCCGCAATGAGAAGCCACCGCAATGAGAAGCCCGCGCACTGCAATGAAGAGTAGCCCTCGCTCGCCGCAACTAGAGAAAGCCTGTATGCAGCAGCGAAGACCCAACACAGCCAAAAGTAAATAAATAAAATTTAAAAAATAAAAAATAAAAAAAAAAAGAAGCCAGACACAAAAGATCACATACAGTATGATCCCATTTATATAAAATACCCAGAATAGGTACTTTCTCTCTCTATAGCTGAGATATGAAATGTCTCATATAGAGCAATTACATTAGTAGATTAGCTGTTGCCAAGGGCAGAGAAAGGAGGCGGTGGGGGGATGGAGAGTAACTACTAATGAGTACAAGGTTTCTTTTCGGAGTGTGGAAAATGTTCTAAAATTAGATGATGGTGGTGGTTGTGTAACTCAGTAAATAAACTAAAAACCACTAAATTATACACTGTAGACAGGTGGACTTTACATTCTGTACATGATATCTGAGGCTGTTTTTAAAACCTTCAAAAACAGATAATTAGTTACTTTGTATAAGGCCCTATGATTTTATTATAAATGTTGGTAAAAATAATTATAAATGTTGGTAATAATTATAGCAACTTACTGAGTGCTTATCATGTGCCAGACAATATTCAAAGTCTTTGCAAGTATTAACTAATTTACTTTCCCAACAAACCTATTAAGCAAATACTATTATTATTCCCATTTTACAGATTAGAAAACTGAAGCTATAAAGTTGCATCGTAAGAATTCAAACACAGACAGTCTGTGTTTTTAAATAAAATATGTACTAGCCCTGGAATCCAATAGCAAAATATGGGGAGAAAATCCCTAAAATTCAGAGAATTGGGGACATTTTTAAATATTATGATTAATGGCAAAGCCTAAGAAAGTTAATACCTAAGAGTAAAAGAAAAATTGTTACTTCACACTATAGCAGTGGAAATGAAAGGCTGTAGATTATGCGATCCTGCTCCTCTCTTGTCCTGTATAAAGACAATAGTAGACACAGATGGGCTGTTGCTGAGACTCCCTTGTATGTTTTCATTCTCCCGTGAGTGACAGGAGGAGGAATTCTACAGAGCCGCACGGTGTGAGCAGGAGCCAGATTACCAGGCCAGGAGTGAAGAGAGAGCCAGGAGGGCAGCCCCAGCTCCGCCACTAATTATTCACGTGACCTTGGGTGGGTCATCTGACCCTTCTGAACACAAACGATACATCTATAACATGAAATATCTTTAGGTCCCTATTTCTTTCAGAATCTCATTATCTACCATCTAGTTTCTAGGCTAATCTCAGAAACATTTTGGCCAGTGTTATGTTTACTCCCAAACAAATCTTGCTCAAATCTGTTTCATGGACTTCTCCAAACATGTCTTTTCTGGCCCTCTGTCAACTCCTCTAGCCCCTGGTGCTCCAGCTATGGGGAGGGAACTGAGAAGGTGTGTCTGTTCCTCACTTTGAATGCAAAAGGCCCCTTAAAAGTAATAAAAATCTGTTTAGTAAATGTTGGATGTATTTCCAGGATTACCAAACAATTTGACAGTCCTTTAGAGTAAAACATAATTTTGATGATGATGAAATATTCATTGTGATTATCTCTGGGAACTGAGGATTACAGATGATTTTTAAATTTTCTTCCTTATATTTTGTGTATTTTGTCTTATAAACCAAAAAAGTATGTTTTTAAAACCTTATGGTACAACATTACGAACCACATTAACCACATTATTTAACCACACTAAAAATAATACCAAAAAATCCCTTATGGGGGCATTAAAAAATCGTATGCTGTTCATAAATATTTCTCTGGAAATTATTACCAATTTGTGTAAAATCAAACAAGACAGAATATACTATAACTCCTATGCAATTTGTCAGATGATAATGCTATTTAAATCAAAGGGCACAGTTTTTTAAATATGGTAACTCGGGGCTTCCCTGGTGGCGCAGTGGTTGAGAATCTGCCTGCCAATGCAGGGGACACGGGTTCGAGTCCTGGTCTGGGAAGATCCCACATGCCGCGGAGCAGCTGGGCCCGTGAGCCACAATTGCTGAGCCTGCGCGTCTGGAGCCTGTGCTCCGCAACAAGAGAGGCCGCGACAGTGAGGGGCCTGCGCACCGCGATGAAGAGTGGCCCCCGCTTGCCACAACTAGAGAAAGCCCTCGCACAGAAACGAAGACCCAACACAGCCATAAATAAATAAATAAATATAGTAACTCTGGGGCCATATTCATACATTTACCACGCACTGAAGTTGGAACATTTAAATGTTTACTGCGGAGTGAGGGAGTCAGCTTGTACTGTCTCACAAGAGCTAGTGGTCAGCACCTCTTCCTAAAGCCATGTTCAGTGGCATCACATTGGTAACTTAAAATCAACCATGGTGGGAGTATTTACACTCTGGAAGTTGGCAGATGCTCCAAGTCAGAGAACTTGGGTTTTCAAATTTCTTTCCCTAATATGACAGAGACCAAATGCATGAAAAGAAAGATTGCCTTAAGTCTGATATGTCCATGTTTACTGGAACAGCAAAATCAACTTTCTAATCTTTCCGGGAGCAAAACTTTCTTTAAAATGACCAACTGCTGCAGACAGTAATAGTTTTCCATCATGGGCAACACAGTCAGTCTCTCTACATCCTCTCAGAGAAGGGCTCACAACTTTAGGGGAGGAACTAAGCCCTCTCCAATCTTAGAAACCACAGAATAAAGGAGCTTGAAGCAAGAGGAAGGGACTTTAGATATGACCTCATCCATTAGTTAGACTGGAATATTCTAGGCTGCTTGGTGGGGCCATTAGCACCAATGTCAACACTCCATGGGCCCAAATTGTTAACCTTTGCTCTCCCTCTGGGGTTAAGTCTTCCACAAGCCACATGCAGACACACAGCTGATGTGACATTCCAAAAAGGAAATCGTATCTTTCAATTATATTATAATAATCCACTCAGCTTTAGAGAAAATATGACCAGCTCAAATCATAATCTTCCCTCCTCATCATCAATAGCATTTTCTGAATGCTTACTATGCACAGGCTTCATGCTTGAAGCTTACATTATCATCAAGTTCTCACAATAATCTTTTAATGATACTATTTTCATTACCATTTTTACGGAGGCTTGGAAAGGTTAAGTACCTTTCCAAAGTAACGCAGCAAGAAAATAATGGAGCCACCCTTCCGATCCAGGCAACCTGACCCCCAAGCCCACACCCTAAACCACAACATTACACAGCCCACTCCAGGAATGTGGGTAAATTCACATTACACCCAACACTGGTTTGCCATATATGGCTATTCCACGATGAAGTCTGAATCTCCGTGTAACCTCACCAGGCCATATGTTCCTTTGCTCAAATGGCAGCAGTATATGTGTAGAGTATACAAACTAATTTTATTAATACTAGCCTGAACAAAGCATAATCCATCAGATAAATCTTAAAGCACAAATATTTATGTTACTTAATTGTAGAGGAAATCTAGTTTATTTATAAATGGAAATTTATATTCCATTCCTTGGAAAGCTGGTTTTCAAGCTCTGTTTATCTGGTAGTTTCAGGTTGGTCTTGTGCCTCAAAATCCAATTCCCACAGCTCTAGGAGGAGGAGAATATACAGGCATGAATCCCCACCTCCTATCTAGCCTGACACCAGTAGGCATATGTGTTCCTTATTTGTGGACTTCGTAATGGTTGGATGTAATAACTGTCGACTGAAAACGAATACGCGCAACCTAAAAGTTGAGAGTTAAGTTTTATTCAGCAGCAATTTTTAAGACCTCAAGCCCGGGAGGCAGCACCTCAAGTAACCCTGAGAGAACTGTTCCAAGGAGGCAAAGGGAGGAGCTAGGTTATATAGAAGTTTTGCAACAAAAGGCAGGTAGTCTGAACGTCAGAAGATTATGGTAAATTAAAGAAAACCAGATATCCCAAGTTAAGGAATTTAGCACTTTTCTGTGTATGGGAAGGTGCTAGAGTCTGGGCACACTGAAATCATTCCTTTGATATGCACCTCAGCTATCTGGGGCCAGTATCCAGTGTTTTCACATCCTGAGTTTCCTCAGGGCTCACCAGCTCACCATCGGTGGTGGCTGCAATCGCTGATGACTGTGACATCCTTTGCTTACAGATATGGCAGGAAATATTCCATGTCTAATAACCAAAGGTTACCATCATTGCACAAGACGAAATCCTTGGAACTATGGAACTTGTTTCATTGAAGAAAGAAAAAAATCTTACAGGAAAACTTTAATGAGACGGGTTTAAGGAGAGAAAACTAGAACTAGAGAAGACTTTCAACATCATCTAGGCTGGGGCTTTCAAACTCAAATGCAGGTTATGAGAGTAAGTGAAACAAAGCAAGCAGAGTGAGGCACTGAGGAAGGCTGGAGACTGAGGCAAACTGCAGAGGTCAGCCCCATCACAAGGGGCCTCTACAGCTTAGTACCAGCCAATTATTGCCATACTCTTGTCAGGTCTGATTTTCCAGGCAAAGCCAGATAACCATGCTTTCTATGAAATGTATAGGAAATTTCTACTTACAAAACATGGTAGAGGCCATATAGAACATGTTAGCAGGCCAGATCTAGCCTACTATCTCTTCACGTAGTAGAAGAGAAAAAAGTCCAGAGATGTTAACTGAACTCACAGTGTGGGAGAGCCCACATTGATTGTTCTCTTTTCTATGTCAGACTCTTCTACAGTCTCTGCTTATAAAGACATAGCACTGTGACTTATTGGAGAGCATCAGAAAAATGAGGTGTTTCCATCATTGCTGGTCTTACTTAAAACTGCCTGCTAGTTGTCAGTTTTTGTCTTGCTTGGTCTTGCTTATTAATCTCCCTTTCCATGGAAGGCTATAAAAGGTCTCTGCTACCTTTATTTTCATTGTATTCTGGTTGTTATCATAGATTATTCATTTTTTTGCCAGTGTCTCTGCTCCTTTTATAGCTATATTTACAAAAATGTCCTACTCCAGTTATTTCTCTTTGATCACCTGGTCTTTGTTTTAATTTTCACACATAAAAATGAAAGCTGTGGCAAAGGCTAGAGGTGCCTTGAGCAGAGACCACATCTAAACAGTCAAAGGGGTCAAACAATGGCAGCTCTGTGCCTGCAAGTGTAGACTGATGCACAGCAGTCAACTGACATCCATTTAAATAAAGCAATCAGTCACATTTTCTTTCAGTGGCCATGTGCCATCAGAACCTTATTCCTGTTTGAACATAAAGTCCAGATGTAACTACTAGCAAATTTTTTAAGATTGCTCATGGGCATCTCATATCACGAAGTGAAATTCAGTGGAAAAGCCACACCTGCCTTCAGACCCTCCCATCAGCATCTGTAGTTTAACACTGACAAGCTCTAGGGAAGGCATGAGTGCTCCTCTTTTTCTACCACTTTCTGCTGACTTCTATGCCTCCCTCCCACCTCACGGTTGTCCTTACCTTCTGGCTCTTGAAAGCATTTGAGTTTGTGACCCATGCTCTAGAGTTTCAGCAAATCTCATCTCTGGCACAATTTCTTATGATAAGGAATGAACTCAACATCTTACATAAGAGTTCAGTCAATACTGTTTCCAATACTTCGAAGCTACCTCCCATAGACTGGTAGTTGCTGCCTAAATGAAACAACTGTATCACCAGGTGATTGCAGTAGTGAGTCCACTCATCCCCTTGTGCTTCTAAAGCATCATGCACATGGCCATCAACTTAGTCTTTCCTCATTTTATTCCCAGTACCTACAAGATAAAGCTTGAACTGCCCACTGGCATTCAGGGCCCTTCATAATTCAGCCTCCATCTAAATGTTCAAAGCTCTTCCCTTACCGCTCCAGCACAAACTCTCCACTCTCACATCCACGCCTGGTCCACGCCTGTTCATTTGCTCACAATCCCTGCTCCCTTCTCTTTCTGCCTTTCCAGCTTCTCCTCATTCTTTAGAGCTCAACTCAAACTCCACCTTTTCCACTAGGCTTTTCTAAATCATCCCAGTCTCAAATGACCTTGCCTCCTTTTAAATATAAACGCCTAATAAACTTTTCTTGAATGAATCAATCAATTCTGGCAGGACCACATTCTTATGACCACTTAATTATGGCCAAACTGCTTAAACTTTTTAAGATATATTTTCATCATCTGTAAAAATGTGGTTTTGGCAAGGATTAAATGAGATGTGATTATGAAATTATCTACCAGAGATGCCACATAGACTCAAAAGATGTTAGGCAGTACAGAGATTCAAGAAATATTAGCCTGATTTACTGCCTTCTTCCCTCTTTTATTGTTAATTAACTTTTCAATTCCATATATTTTCTCTTCCTAGCTCCATTATTGGAGCAAGGACCCATTTCTTAAAATATTTTTGTATCACTCACTGCAGCTAGCATGGAGCCTTACTGATAAAATATTATTGAAAAGAAAGCTCCTCTATTGAAAAATATGTCCAAAGACTGGCTGCTGACCCTGGGATTTCCTCCTTCAGAGACATTTTTTCCTGAGTTAAGCAGTGCCCCCAGTTAAAATCCAAACTTGCCTGGGAAACAGTAACATGTTTCATTAGTTATAATATCTGTACTGATTAGACTTTTTTGTTTATAAGGAGCAGAAACTACCTTATAGTTTGTTGCTATTATATGAGGTATAGTGATGGGTTTGATTTTTTTTTTGATTGAAGTATAGCTGATTTACAATGTTGTGTTCGTTTTTTGGGTTTTTTTGGGTTTTTTTAAAATATTTTATTTATTTATTTATTTATTTATGGCTGTGTTGGGTCTTTGTTGCTGTGCACGGGCTTTCTCTAGTTGCGGCGATCGGGGGCTACTCTTCGTTGTGGTGCACAGGCTCCTCATTGTGGTGGCTTCTCTTGTTGTGGAGCACGGGCTCTAGGCATGTGGGCTTCAATAGTTGTGGCATGCAGGCTCAGTAGTTGTGGCTCGCGAGCTCTAGAGCGCAGGCTCAGTAGCTGTGGCACACAGGCCCAGTTGCTCTGCGGCATGTGGGATCTTCCCGGACCAGGGCTTGAACCCGTGTCCCCTGCATTGGCAGGCGGACTCCTAACCACTGCACCACCAAGGAAGCCCGTTGTGTTAGTTTTGAGCATACAGCAAAGTGATTCAGTTTTGTAGATAGATAGATGATACATGATAGATAGATAGATATACTCTTCCATTATAGGTTATTACAAGATATTGAATATAGTTCCCTGTGCTATACAGTAGGTCCTGGTTGCTTACCTATTTTATATATAGTAATATATATCTGTTAATCTCAAATTCTAAATTTATCCTTCCCCCACCTTTTCCCATTGGTAACCATAAGCTTGTTTTCTATGTCTGTCTCTTTGTTTTGTAAATAAATTCATTTGTATCATTTTTTTTAGATCCCACGTATAAGTGATATCATATGATATTTGTCTTCCTCTGTCTGACTTACTTCACTTGGTATGATAATCTCTAGGTCGTAATGGGTTTGATTAATACACTTTAGTATAATTTAGCTTATCTAATATCTTTCCAACATAAAATTACAACACAAAAGGGGAACATAAGGGGAAATATAAGGGGAAAAAGAAAAATACATATACTGCACTATCAGAAAAGGATAAGGAGGGAGGCTGGGTGCAATGCACCATCACAACTGCAGCAAGACAACACTTGGAACCAGGGTGACCACCTGCCTTGACTGGCCCAACCCTAAGAGGTTCCTAGAATGTGGGGCATTCAGTGCTAAAATTAAGAATATCCTGGACAAACTGGGATAAACTGGTCACCTTATTAGGCATCAGTAAAATCCCGCTGAAACATACACTTTATCTAATTTCAGAAGTGTGCATAGAGTCAGTACTACACACGGAGCAACACAAACCTGCCCCTGGCTGGTTATCAGCTGGTTAGAGCAAAGTGCTAACAAGAGCAAGGCTAAAGGTTTGATTTCCCAGGAAACTTTGCTCTCTTCCACTATCAGAATCTGTGTACTTCACTTAAGCCCGTCGTTCTCCAATGTCACTGACTAATCACAAAGGGAAGAGAAGAGAGAACATAGCTACATTGGACCAAATCCTTCCCTGCCACTAGTAACACTGGTGAAAAACTGATGTTTTTCTTGTGAATAAACATTAAGTGATTGAAGAAGCTGAAGATCATCACATAGGAAATTTATTTTCCTTCCTGCTTTTAGTAGGGTTATAAATAACAATAATGATAATACATAGAATATTCTGCTATATGATTTCATTCTAATCTTCTGAGAGACGCATGGCTGATACCATGCTCAGCAGGGTTGGGGTCACCTGTGGTTAGACAGCCAGAAGCAATGGATGGAGCCTGAGCCCTTGCCTCCTAGTGTTTTTTTTATTTGTTTGTCTTTGTTGTCATCACCATTTTGGTAGAGGGCTCAGCCTCCTATAACCAGCAAAATACACAACCTGAATGTTGAGGCTCCCCGAACTTTGTACATATCACTTCCATGAGAACTCGAGAACTCTTCTGGTCCCAAAGACCAAGCAGCACAGCCTTAAGGCTCCTATGTGTCTTACCAAATGTGGGCTGATTATTTCCTGTATGGTCAAGGGATAAAGCACATCCACATTCCTTGCCCTGTTGATCAGGCTCAGGGGGTTAAAGAAAGCACCCCTGCTTTTAATGTTTAGATCTTGCCTGGCTCTGCATCTCATTGTCTTAAGTTTTTCCTTTTCCATAGACTTTTCTGCCTAAATCCAGAGTTATATGGTGTTCCCATCAGTAAACTGAAAGCTGAGTTTGCCAAACACGTTTATTTCTCCTTCAGAGCAAATGGGTAGGATGAAAACCACTCTTGTCATACTTACATGTTACTCATTAACTGACTTCAAAAAAAAAAAAAATTGCCTCAGCTAGATTAGGAGTCATGTGAAGAAGTAGCTTCCTGCAATGCAGGAACTGAGAGAGGCTGAAACGCAGAGATTTTCACATTACTGGGGAGGTTGAAAAATGAGCCCTTGAGTTTATTTCTTGACTTGGCGATTGACAAGTCCACAATGGTGAAGAAAAGGCTGTCATCATCCAATGACACAGTGTTCCGGTCTGAGATTCCAGGCAGCCCAAGCAAGGTGGGTGCGGAGGCCCGGAACAGCATCCCTGACAGCCCCGGCTCAGTGTTTCTCAGGTGGGTACATCCCGTCTGCCCCCCTGATGGCCTCAGCCACCCAACAGGTGTTGCTTGGAGAGCCCCTTCCTCATCCCTGGAGGGAGGATTCTGCCAGGGAGAAAGAGAAGGCACAGCCCAGGCCCCTGGGCTGGTGGATTTTAAGGGGGTACATAGCAAAGGACGTGATCTGCTGAGCAAATAGAACTCTTACCACCATTAAGGGACAATAATTGTTAGTGCCTTCTTCAGTACTTTTTAGTACGTACTAGAAAACTGGTCAGCTATGCAGTTACTCAATTCCTGACCCACTGTCAGGGTCATAGGAAGTGAAGCCAAATGGTTAAACCAAAAACCTTACTTTGGTGTCAAAATTACTGTATTATTATCAAAATGGTAATTATTAAAATATTAAAATAATTTTCTTCTTTGGACCTTTCTAAATTAAATATTAAAATAGTACTGGCTATGCTCTGATCCAACTACTTACTGTACAGTGATTTAAAGCAGCTTTGACTAGGTTCAGAACATATCTTCTTTAGCTGTAAGTATTAATATCTACATGAACACCACTCTGATAATTATATATTTTTAATGAAAATTCATTTATCTACTCTTTTTCATTTTATCTCATAATAATTCTCTAGCAACTTATAAAATGTAGAAATCGAGTGCAAGTGGAATCAGTTACAAGAAAAAGTTCCTTATCCAACTTTTTTAAAATTGAGGTTTAGTTGATTTACAACATTATATTAGTTTCAGATATACAACATAATGATTCAAATTTTTATAGATATACCTCATCCAACTTTGGTGTAAACTTTTTTTAATGGAGGTGACATTGGTCTATATCATTACATCAGTTTCATGTTTACAACATTATATTTCTACTTCTATGTACCTTACAGCATGCTTACCACCTAAAATTTACTTTCCGTCTGATGTAAACTTTAATGTAACTTCCATGTAAATTAATCAAGTCAAGGCAGAGGAATAGCCTCCACACCTGAACTTCACTTTTCCGTATTATATCCAGAAAGTCAATCATTTGATTTATTTTTTAATCATTTTAAATCATTTACACAAAAAAGTGCTCAAAATTATAGCCTTTAAAAATTAAATACAAAATAACGAAATCACACTTCATTTAATAGCATTCGCATATCAGACTGTCAAGTGAGGAAAACAAATTCAATAATTTTTAAAAAGAAGTTTTAGAGATCAAGAGTGTGAGTTTATGCAGAATGTTGCTTAATACATATATCTATTTAAGTTGGCTTAATTTTTCCATCCATCATTAAAATAAATCTACATAACTTGCATTATGGTCATTTGAGCAGGCGCACAATTCCAGTGATTGAAAATGTAAAACTTTGCATTATTGCCATATTTTGCTGAACTTCGAGTGCTTCTTTAATTGCTTCGTTTGCCTAATCCTCCTCTTACATTGACCGTAATGCAAACTCTTCTTGGAACTCAAGCTCTAACCAGGAAAAATAAAATCAAATTAAAATGCATAGGACTTCCCTGGGGGCGCAGTGGTTAAGAATCTGCCTGCCAATGCAGGGGACACAGGTTCGAGCCCTGGTCCGGGAAGATCTCACATGCCGCGGAGCAACGAAGCCCGTGCGCCACAACTGCTGAGCCTGCACTCCAGAGCCCGCGAGCCAGAACTACGGAAGCCCGCACACCTAGAGCCCGTGAAAAAAAAAAAAGAAAAGAAAAAAAAAAAAAAGACAGAAACCAACAAGGGCCTACTATATAGCACAGGGAACTACACTCAATGTCTTGTAATAACCTGTAAGGGAAAATAATCTGAAAAAGAATATACATATGTATATATACACATATAACTGAATCACTTTGCTGTACACCTGAAACTGACACAACATTGTAAATCAGCTATACTTCAATTTAAAAAAAACAAAAAGATAAACACTTCCCTTTACCTTAACATTAAGAATTTATGTGACTGTTGTGGCATCCCATTATCCTTCCCATGAACTACAGCAAATCATATGTACCCTCAGATCAGCAAACCACTCAGATAGGCACAGATACAATTTATGCAGTCTTTTTATTCAACCATTCAATTCAACAAAGATTTGTTGAATAACTATTATATGCCAGGCTATGTGGAAGGCACAGCAAATATAATCATAAGTGAGATAGAAAAAATAGGTAGATAGGAAAAAATTACAGGGCAGAGATGGAGAATAAGGTGGGAAAAACTAATTTAGATTGAGTGGCAAGTCAGGGACTCTCCAAGGACGTGATATTTAGGCTGACTTTGAGGATGAAAAAAGAGCCAAGCATGAAATGATTGGGAAGGAGCAAGTTGCCCTGAAGAGGGGAATGAGCTGAGTCCTGAGGAACCCCAGAGGGGTGGCACCTGATGAAATCAGAGAGACAAGTAGAGGATGAAGGGGTTTAGAATTCTGTTCTAATCTTGGTGGGAAATCACTGGAGGGTTTAGAGTAGGGGAGTATCATGATGTGACGTTCCCTTTAGAAGGGTATTCTGGCCTCTCTGTAGGTTATTTCCAGTTTGTTGCTCATTCAAGCAATGCTCCGTCTTGCCCATGTCTCCAGTGTGCTTGTACAAGAGTGTTTGTAAGGTATATATACCTAGGAGAGGAACTGTGGGGCTATAATATGGACATGATTAACTTTACTCATTATGTCAAATTCTGTTCCAAAGTTCTGTGTCATTTATGCTATTACCAGCATTATTCCGCTTCCTCAACAACATTGCCATTGTTTGACTTTTTAATTCTTTCTAAACTGGAATGTATGAAATGGCATCTCAGTGTAAATGGTTTCAATGTGCATGTCCCTTATTAAGACAAAGGGAGCATCTTTTCAACATGTTTATTAGTCACTTTCGTTTCCTCTTCTGTTAAATTCCTGCTCATGGATTTATGAACCTTTGGGGAAGCAGAGGCGGGGAGAGAGGGTACTATCTTTTCCTTATTTGTAGATAGTTTTTGAAATACTCCAGATACTGATCTTTTGTTAGCTATGTGTGTTGCAAATGTTTTATTCCAGCATATGACTTGTCTGTTCATGCTCTCCATTATGTCTGAGTTCTTACTTTCAGTTTATCAGTTTGTTTACTTTTATTTTTCATTGAAGTATAGTTGACTTACAACATTATATTATTTTCAGGTGTACAACATAGTAGTTTGATATTTTTAAAGACTGTACTCTATACAAAGTTACTATAAAATATTGACTATATTCCCTGTGCTATACATTATATCCTTGTAACTTATTTTACACCTAGTAATTTGTACTTTTTAATCCCCTTCACCTATTTTTCCCCTGCCCCTACCACTCTCCCCTCTGGTAATCACTAGTTTGTTCTCTGTATCTGTGCATCTGTATCTGTTTTGTTATATTTGTTCATTTGTTTTATTTTTTAGATTCTACATATAGGTGAAATCATACAGTGTTTGTCTTTCTCTGATTTATTCGACTTATTTCACTAAGCATAATATCCTCCAGGTCCATCCATGTTGTCAAAAATGACAAAATTTCAATATTTTTATGGTATATGAATAATATTCCATTGTGTGTGTGTGTGTGTGTGTGTGTGTATATGTATGTGTGTATATATATATAGGGTTGGCCAAAAGCTTCATTTGTGTTTTTCTGTAAATCTTATGTTAATGTTGTGTGTATACATATATATATATATAAAACACCTTCTTTATCCATTTGTCTGTTAATGGACATTTAGGTTGCTTCCGTATCTTGACTATTGTAAATAATGCTGCTATGAACATTGTGGTGCATACATCTTTTCAAATTAGTGTTTTTGTTTTCTTTGTATAAATACCCAAGAGTGGAAATACTGAATCATATGGTAGTTCTATTTTTAAGTTTTTTAAGTAACTCCATACTGTTCTCCACAGTGGCTGCACCAATTTACATTCCCACTAACAGTGCATGAGGGTTCCCTTTTCTCCACACCCTCACCAATACTAGTTCTTTGTTGTCTTTTTGATAATAGCCATTCTGACTGGTGTGAGGTGATATCTTGTTTTCTTAATGATTTGCGCTTTCTGTGACTTAAGAATTCCTTCCCCACTCTAAGGTTATAAGAATTTTCTTATGTATTTTCTTCTAAAAGTATGTTTTCTTTTAAAACTAGGATCCCTTCTGTATTTGGAATTTATTTTTGTTTCTGGTGTGAATTAGGGCCTCATCTAATCTTTTATATGGATAATGAATTCTCCCACATTATTTATTGAATAGTCTTTCCTTTCCCCATTAATCTGCAACGCCAGCTCTGTCATATATCACTGTCTTCATTACTATCACCTTATAATAAAAGTTTTGTTATCTGATGAGACAAGACTTCTTACCCACTTCAGAAGTGATTGTCTACTTTTGACCCTTTGCTCTACCATTTAAATTTTAGAATTTTAGAATTTGGCTTGTCGCATAAAAACTTTTTTTAGAAGTTGAAATTGCATCAAATCTATTGCTCAGTTTGAGGAAATTTGACATTTTATGGTGTGAAATATACCTATTCATACACATGGTGTGGCCTCCATTTATTTAGGTCTTCTTTAATATCCTTTGATAAAGTTTAGATTATTCTACACAAAGATCTTACACATCATTTGTTAGATTTATTCCTAAGTACTTTACAACTTTGTTGCTTTTGGAAATATATTTTTAATTTTATTTTGTTGATGTTGTACAGAAATCTATTTAAATTTCTAAATTGATCTTATATTCCACATTCTTACTAAATCTTCTTATTAATTTTAATAATCTGTAGACTGAGTTTTTTGTAGACAATAATATTATTTGAAATTTAAAACTTTTTTTACCTTTCTGAACTTTGTCCTTTTAAATCTTTTTTATTTTATTATACAAGCAAGGAACTCCATTATAATGTTGACTATAAATAGTAATTCCAGGCATTCTCATTTTGTTCCTAATTTAAAAGGGAATGCTTTTAACATTTCAGGTTTTATCAGCCTTTCTCAGATTAAAAAAGTTTCCTTCTTATTGAGGTTTTCTAAGAGGTTGTAGAAACTATTGAGTACTTTCCTGGCCTCCACTAAGATGATCCTCTTTTGAAAATCTCTGGCACTCATAAAGCGCACAGTACCTCAACATTCAAAGTTCACAACAAGTCATCATTTCCCAAAATACAGAACACTGGACAGCCTTGAAAAACATGAATTGCTTTAAGCTTTATAAACAGACTGGAAAAGGCTCTGGAGAATTAATAGTTCCATAAATTAGTCATTCGGCAAATAAAAATCAGGTATTTTTTAAAATTAGTTTTTGGAGATTTACTATGCAAATTACCATTAGAGCTATTGCTTTTAATACATTTGTTTCTCCAAAATATTCCTTTTTAGAGTATCAGTCTATTTCAGTTTTAGGGAAAGATGGAAGTTGCCCGGTGGAGCTAATGTGTTGAATGGGGTGCCATGGGCTTTGGGAGGCACAAACAAGGTCCAAGATGACAACCAAAGAGGGCAAGTATGGGGCAGTACCAAGCTGGAATGTGAAACCAGGGTGGGACCAGCCCAGGCCTACTCATACTACCCGTGCTGTGGTTTGGGGACCCCTCCAGGCTGCAGTAGACAGTGACCTTGGCAGGGCCAAGACAGCCTTGAATCACATTCACTACGCCTCCTCTTAGTGGCTCCAAAGATTCTGCTTCTACTCCTCTACTCATCCAGTTGTCACTAGTGAGTAGAAGAGGAGATGCTGGCCCTTCTTCCCTTCCACTCTACCCTCCCAAGAGCCTTGCTTTTTTTCTTAGCCAATCCCACTTCTGCTTTTAGGGAAAGGATAGAAGCACTATTTGGTACCTGAAGATCAGGAACATAGTAGACATCATATCTTGACCCATTTTTACTAGGTAAGCCCATGGCCTCAGCTCGTGTTCATAGGAATTGTAGGGTTAAGAGTGATATTTAGAAGCTGAAGGGAGGCTGAGTTCTAGGAAATGGGCTTCCTTCTCCAGGAGCAGGGATGAGGGGGTAGCAATCAAAGAAAGTAAGACTGTGTTAAGGGGAAAGATAATAGTGTCCTGAGCACAAGGCAGGTATTTCAGTGAATGGAATAAATCTGTTCTTAGTGGGTGAGGTCAGGGTGGCAGGACCGGTGAACTCTGCCAAGCCTTGGGGCTACCAAGGCGTAGTGAAGTGGGGCTGTGGAGGTTAGAATAGGTGACATACAGAGGAATAGGCCTCTTTGATAGGAGAGTTAGAATTTTCCAAGAAGGAGAGCATAGCACTCCCCAGTGCTAACACTGCCAGGAGAGAAGGGACCTACAGTCTCTTTCCCAAACTGTGCCAGGCACTTCTCCACAGTCTACTAATACAAAGCACTCAGTATTCTCTCAATACACATGTTTGATCGTGTCACCGGGCTTTTGTACATGCAGGACATCTGAAAATTCCTATTCATCTTTCCAGATGCACCTCCTGAAAGGTCTAGTATAACACCAAAGGAGACTCCCCTTTGCCCCCTTACTTCCACCCTCAGAACTAGCAGCCTTTTCTTATTTGTCAGTACCATATTCCATATTAACCACTTACCAGAATGTATTGCCATCAGGGGAGTGTTTATTATAAAACCAAAGAAGCTTAAGCTTCTACCCTCATTTATTTGGGCCCCTTCCAAGGCCCTGGGAATGTCCCTAGCAAGATGTTCATGTAGTCGTACATTTCTGTCAACTTTTCAGATAATATTTTAACTACAGTTATAATTGCTCTCTCTCTCCATTCCAATTTTCCCTCTGTCACATTCCTCTTCAGTCAGGTAGCCAGGGGCATTTTTGGCACTGTGAGCTAAGGGGAAGTTGTTTGGAGATACATTTAACTTGAGATTAGTGGAATGTATTTATGTGATTTGCCATCATTTCTGTGTGCATATAAGTTATTGCTGGTTGTCCTGGCTTCCAGGAATACTCCAATAAGCAAATTCACCTTGCTTGGTGACACAGAAGTGCAGGGCCGGAGATGGTACCATCGTCTAAACATGTCTGACAAGTGCCATGCATCAGAAGTATGAAGGGAATGGAAGAGAAACAAAGATGGAAATGTACAGAGCCAGAAGGTGATCTCTGGCAAATTCTTCCCATCACTACACGTGTAAATTGTATGGATTCTGTTCTCACTAATGCCAAGTCACAGCAGAAATTCTCTCCTATTAGGACTTGATACTTGATGACGCAGCTGATATAAGTATACCAAACTTTATGCTTATTGCACAATTTATCAGAATCCCTTGTTTATGGGGCACAAACCCAAGGTAATACTAAAAGCAGCCATTGTCTCTGTATGTGTCACATAGTACATCTTAGCATGACATTATCAAGAATAGGTTTGAATCTGAAAGAAAATGTCTAACCTATCGATAAAACTTAAGCTTTTTCTAGAGAAAAGACTAAATTATCTCTTATTGAAAATATTACAAAATTCTTGCCATATGAAGAGATCAACAAATATCAGTTAAAAATAAGAAAATAGCAGAGAGTATGTAAGGCAGTTGTTTTATGAGTGTTACATTAGTTTTCTGGATTTGGAGGTATTGATGGAATTTGCCAGCTATTTCCAAACTAAGAACTTGATATCTTTTCTCTTTCTAAATAAATACTCCCTTTCATGCCTAATTTTTTATTCGTAATTTTTCTTAAAGAAGACCCTAAATTTGTGTAAGCGTTAGGCCCACAAAACATTGATCTGCTGCTGATTCTAACTGCTTCTATGTCTGTGTTCTCCAGCAGATCTGAGCCTTTTGGTTTTAAAACCTCGTGGAAATCTATTATGGATGAGTTCAGCTTAAAGTCCCATTTTCATCAAAAGCTTTTTATTGTAACAGATTTTTAAAAATCAGGTTCATTTACGTGCCTTCATCTCTCTCTCTCTCTCTCTCTCTTGCTCTCTCCCTCTCTTGCTCTCTCCCTCTCTCACCTCCATGTTTAACAAAACAAAACCAGCCAAGGGTAATTGAAGTGGAAGTTCTAGGAGTTGGCTTCCATGTGTATCTGTATGGGCCTAGATGAGGGCAAATGGAAAGATCTGCCAAGAAGTCCACAAGTGATGAATGAGTGTTTCTGTATCAGCCAGCAGTAATAATAATAATAATAGTCTCCCCTATTTGCACAGTGGCTTACTCGTGGGAACTTTTTACAGATGTGACCTTATAAACTTTGGTGCCTTTTCACTGTGGTAGATGGATTATGGCTACTCTCTATGTTGCTTAGGTGAGGAAAGCAAGTAACAGAAAAGGAAGAGAAGTTTTCTGTTGTTGCCGTACGGCATAATTGAACCGACGACATTAGTTCAGATAGTGAATGCGCAGCCAGTTACATGACTGAAATAGCATTATCCAACCTCATTAACCAATTTCTTCACCTGGCTTGGCTCAAATTATTTGGGCTATTTCCGAAAATCAAATCCATCTTCAAGGGTCATTTCATTCAGTTTCTTCATGGCACCCAAGGTGATTTTTACAACCCCAGAGGGGATACTATGTGTTTCAGAAGTAAGCATAATTCTCTGTTTGAAAGACTGAAGACTTTTCTGGGATTCTGATTTCTACACTGAGTCGTTATATGATTCTGTGAGTTTCAGTTAAATTTATCTGTAAAAAGACAATTGTATTTGCTCTATGTACTTTTTTTTTTTTTTAATAAATTTATTTATTTATTTATGGCTGTGTTGGGTTTTCGTTTCTGTGCGCGGGCTTTCTCTAGTTGTGGCGAGCGGGGGTTACTCTTCATCGCGTTGCGCGGGCTTCTCATTGCGTTGGCCTCTCTTGTTGTGGAGCACAGGCTCTAGACGCGCAGGCTCAGTAGTTGTGCCTCACGGGCTTAGTTGCTCCGCGGCATGTGGGATCTTCCCAGACCAGGGCTCGAACCCATGTCCCCTGCATTGGCAGGCAGATTCTCAGCCACTGCACCACCAGGGAAGCCCCTCTATGTACTTTTGAGTGGTGATAAAAGAACAACTATGGTGGGTAATTTCTTTTAACAGAAAGTTATGGAATACTTTCTATAATCTCTGTGTAGGGATTATCTGTCTAGGAAGGACTGCCTGGTGTACATCTGGTTTCATCACTTTCTAAACTGTGCAATCTCTCTGTGCCTCACTTTCCTCAACGGCAAAATGGGGATAATCGTAGGATTGTGGAGAGTATTAAGTGAGATAATAGAGAAAGCGCTTGGCACACAGCAAATGTTCTGACACTAGCTGTGATTATTATAAGGCAGTGGGGGAGATCCACAGAGGAATAATGGTAATATTCACTTATCACCTAGAGCTCTTAGAGGCTAGGAATACATCCTTGCCTCTATATCCCCAGCACCTGGCACAAAGAAGAAACTCTACAATGAGGAGAGACTCTTGTGGAGTAAAGAAATGGCTAAAGACCCAGCTCCTGCTTCCAGGGGCTCCAGTCTCTGTTGGTAACAGACACACACTCAGGCAAACATAGAGGGTAGGCAAGGCACATGTACCTTGAAGATTAAATTATTAACCTAACTCTCCAAACTATAATTTCCCACAGCATGTTTCCTCTTAATCCCCATGTTGCAATACTTAGATCTGGAAATAAACTGCACATTTCAAATGTTTAGTGGGACAAAATAAAGTTTGCCAAATGCGAAAGACTCACAGCTGCCAGGATGATCCTGGAGAAAAAGAAACTTGTAGTTTATTCCCTCCAATAAACCCATAGGGGCAGAACAGTGTGCCATGAACAAGCCTCACTCCGAGCATGCTCTGCGAAAAAGAAAAGAAACCTGACAGCAGGAATGGTCAGGTCATACAAGTGTGTTCATTTATCTCGGAGCATTGTCCTTTGGACTGTGAGGAGAACAGTCTGTGATCTGGTCGGCTTCCCGTCACATCTCTTGCCCTCTTCATGCCCCAGGGAGATCACACTCCAGCCACAAGTGCTAGTTCTGGACCTTTGAACCTTCTTTTCTGCCTACAATACATGGGCAGAGTCAATTCTGAGCTGTCCTTCAAAGCTGGACCAGGTATCACTGCCTTCAGAAAGCCTATCCTGACCCTATCTCCCTTTCTCTGGGCTCACACTGTACCTTTTGTTTATTTCCATTACAGCATTTATCACACACTGAACCTCGCTTGTTTTTATATCTGTCTTTCTTCCTTACTCTCTGCCTTTTATTCCTAACCAATCACTCAGCACAGTTCCAGGCACAAACTAAACAATAAGTGTTAGATGGATGAATAAATGGTGCTGGGTGATGGATAAATAAAGAGCTCCCCTGAGTTGGCAAGCATGGCTGACCCTTGCTGGGGCGCTGCTGACCTCACCCAGGAAGGCTGAGGGTCAGCAGACCAGTCAGGGCGCGTAAGTCGGTAATCTGCTCAGTGCAGGGAGAGCAGCTAATGGCAAAGTTGGGTGACCTCTCAGATCTTCTGACTCCGAGTCCAGGACCTTTTCATTCTTCCACAGTGATTCATTATTAGATCGCAACCGGTATTTGCCTCACTGTGGTCCCAAGTGTTTCATCCTTGCCATTGGGAAAAGAGAGGGAAAAATTACACAACTGAAAGGCTACAAGGAGCAGTATAGGCTGAAACTCCTGTTTCCATAAATTTAAATATAAGTTTAATTTTAGCTTAATTCTACACTGAATTAAAGTTTAAAAATAAACCTAATTACTATAAAATTGAATTAAATTAGATGTAAAAGAAATAATTTCATAAAACATTGGTTTTTAATTTAATAAATAATCCCTTACACATGCCTCACATTTTCATATCTTCATGCCTCTGTGCCTGTTTTCTCTCTGCCTCGGATAACATTTCCCTCAAGCAATACTTAGCCAACAAGTATTTTGCATTTTTGCAATATCCTATGGGTTACACAGGTCAGCCCTGTGTATTCAGTGGGGATGGGGATCATACAACGGGGAAAAAATCAAGAGGAGGGGATCACATGGGCCATCTTCGAGGCTGACCACCACAAGTGCTGTGGGTGACACCAAAACTACCACATATTTCTAATCTGAAAGGTGATATATGACGAAAGGGCAGTAGCCTTGGAGTTACTCAGACCTGTATTTGAATCACAATTCCAGCACTTACTGTGTCACCTTAGTCTAGTTATCTAATCTTTCCAAACCTCAGTTTTCTCATTTGTAAGATGGGGCAAATAACACCTACCTCTTAGGACTGTTTTGAGGATTAGGTATGCGTAATATACAGTGGCTGGCAAGTAGGACACTAAAGAATTGCTGTTATTATAGTTACAAGGTAGGCAAAGTGTTGCTATAGAAACACAGTCGGAAGTCATAATCCACTCAACCCTGTGTCAAACCTTAAGGGTTTTTTTTTTTTCCTACTTGTTTTATTATCCCCATACATTCTTTTATAACTTACAAACGACTTAGTGAGAGCTAAACACAGGGGGGTAAAAGCAGATGAAGCTTAAAAAAATACTGTTTTTATATATATGAAACATGGAGAAACTTGAGGACTTGAAGATCCAAACTTGAAGAGCCAAGCAGCAGTCGAGTGATTTCATTTCTCCTGTATGACTGAAGTCTATGTTATGATGATCTCAAAGAAATATGAAAATAAGGTAGGGGAAAAAAACCCACCAGTAGTTTCCTCAAAGCAGTTTCCTCAAAATTACAGTTCTTCTAGGAAAAAAAAAAAAAAAAAAAAGTAATTATCTCTAGGAAAAAAAGACAAGTTCAAACGGTCAAGTTCTGTCTCACATCAAAATGAAACATTTTCCCAACACTGCTACCTGATTACAAGGTGAAACAATGTTCTATACTCAGGAATTCGAGAATTTGGGCTTTGGCTTTGTTGTAAATTTGTCCGACCTTAGCGTCTTCTCCAGTAAAATAACCATAAAGACACTAAGAGAAGAGACTTCTTCATATCTGATGAAAAATATTCTCTCTCCAAATTCATCTGCTGAAAGAATAGTGGAAAGAGCCCAGGCCCAGCCCTGACAGGCTTCCGTGACCAGGAACAAATCACTGACGCTCTCTTTTTCCTCATCTTACAAAATGGAGAGATCAAGATTTTTCCAGACAACTGAGAAATTAAAAGGAGAAAAAAAAAAAATCAAATGAGGTGATATATATATAAGTTTAAAATTACAAGCTCCTTCTGGGGGAAAAAAGTGAAGAATTCTTTTCAGGTATTATTTTATTTTTGTGGTATTTTTTAAAATTTTATTTTAGTTACTATCTGAAGTGGTGGTTTACCATGAAGCTAATAAAGCTGAAACTTTAGGACCTATCATTTGAATGAAGCTCTTCTAGTTCAATACTCACTCTTTGCACCTAATTATGTATTTTTTCTTCTGAAAGAATTCCGTCATATTGTATAGGCTTTAGGCCGTACAAAACTTGAGTCTGCCCCAGTTGCTGTTGTTAACATAATGCTTCATTTTTCAACCAAGACTAATTTGCTAAATGTTATCATCAATATTTCACACCAGGAAATGGGAAAGTATTTACTAACAGCTTAACAAATCTATGCAAGAAGCTATTGTGATGGTATGAAAAGGTATTTCCAAAATGATTGATTTCTGAGAAATACGGGAATGAAACTTATCCCCTACATAGACATAATTTGGGGGGAACGTTCATATTGTCATTATACAAGCTGACCACATTATATAATCCATACATACTAGAGTATGTGACATATATTTAATGTAGAATTTAATTTTAGAATAAAACATAAAGGTGATAGCATCTTTAAAAGAGAGAAAAAAGTTATCAGATCTTTTATTTATATGCATTATTATATCCCACATTTGGTGGGGGTTGAAGAAGTAGAGATTCCAGAAATCCAAAAACTACTCTACTAATAATAATTCCTCTTTGAGTTGAGAAGTAGCATAGAAGGGTGGTTAAGAACACCAGTGCCTCAGCCAGATTGCCTGGGGGCCCATCTCATCTGAGTGGCTTGGCATGTCTGTGCTTCATTCACCCCTCCTATTAAAGGTGAGGGAGGGTGATAGCTCCTACCTCACAGAGCTGTTATAAGGATTAAATGAGTAACTGGACTTGAGAAGTGCTTAGAAAACTGCCTAGCATATATAAGCACTACATAAATGTTATTTAATACACCTTTGGCTGATTTCTAACTTGGGCTGTCATCCCACAAATTGCTTTATCAACTTTGGTAATGATTGAAAATTTTTCATTGTATCCTACTGTCGTTCTCCCATTAATGACAGCATCTTGCTTCTAGATCACCTACTGAATTGCCAAATTTTTAGTAAAAAAGACTATGTTATTCATCTTTGTATCCCACTAAGGTTATTGGTTAGTCTTCTGTCCTTAGTAAGGACAGAGTAATCCCTAAATGTTTTTTTTTTTGGATTGCAAGTTAAGATAGGAACAAGTAAAATAGCAAACTGTGTAGCATAACTTAAATGTTTCATGGCATTGGCTTATTATGGGTTTTTTCAAAAGAGTTTTTAATATTTGCTAAATTGTCCCCATTAGGAAATATAATTATGCCAATTACTGACCAAGAGTTGAACTTTTGATGATGAATAAAGTAGCAAAATTTTAGGTTGACCGTTATCTGTGTTTATCATAATAAAACAGAGTATGTTTGATTGTGGCCCTAAACCACTCGGTTCATGTCAATACCAAATGATTGGGCTATTAATATGAAAGTTCTAAGGTAATGCTGTAAAGTATGATAAATATTTAATGAAAATATCAAGTGACCTTTCTTAAAGTCCTCTACCTAAGTGACAGGGAAGGAATTTTGTTAGTTTCCATGTAGTTATATAAACGGCCCTTAATTAATGATAAATAATAAGAAACACACATCGTGATGAAACGTTCAATTATGCTGACACTGCAATTTTTTGGTCTAGGGCTCTTCCTTGGATCCCAAAGAGCAATAGCTTTGTTTATTACTGAATTCAAAAGAAATAAAATTCTCCTACTGTGTGCCTATCAGGCTTTTCCGTAGTGCCAGAAATCTATATAACCACAAGCAAATCTGCAGTTCTATATAATTTTAGCAGCCTTTCCAAAATGCACAGTTAGGAACAGAGTGATAGCTTTACTTCTGTTGGGTAATTCTTGATTAGGTCCAGGCTCCGTTCCACCTTCTCTTAATAAAAATGATAACAACCTAACATTTATTAGATGCCTCCTGCGTGCCAGGTACAGTGCTAAGCTCTTTTTGCAAATTAGCTAATTCAAATTTCACAATAGCCTTATGAAATAGTAATTACCCCATTTTCCAGATAGAAAACTGAAGTTTGGAAAATCAAGTACTTAAATCCCATGACAGATGAGTTGGACTCAATCTTAAGACTCTAAACCCCATGCTCTTTCTACCTCACTGTACTGCAACCCCTCCCACCTTTAATCTCCTTCCATCAGGGAGTAAAGGAATTGGGCTAATGGATGTAGACATCCTAAAATAAGTGGGGTGATTAAAATCCCTACCAAAAGTGGGGAGTTAGATATGACACCAAAGCCTGTTACCAAAGAAATAATAAATTGGACCTCATCAAAAGTAAATACCAAAGACACCATCAAGAAAGTGAAAAACAATCCACAAAATGAAAGAAAATATTTGCAGATCATGTATCTGGTAAAAGTCTAGTATTGGAATATATAAAGAATTTCTTACAACTCAATAATAAAAAGACAACTCATTTTTCAATGGGCAAAAGATTTGACTAGTTTTTCTCCAAAGAAGATATATAAACGGCCAACAAGATGCAATATGGTGATCAACATTATTAGTCACTAGGAAAATACAAATTAAAACCACAATGTGAGGGCTTCCCTGGTGGCGCAGTGGTTGAGAGTCCGCCTGCCAATGCAGGGGACACGGGTTTGAGCCCTGGTCTGGGAGGATTCCGCATGCCGCGGAGCGGCTGGGCCCGTGAGCCGCAGTTGCTGAGCCTGCGCGTCTGGAGCCTGTGCTCTGCAACAAGAGAGGCCGCGATGGTGAGAGGCCCGTGCACCGCGATGAGGAGTGGCCCCCGCTTGCCGCAACTAGAGAAAGCCCTTGCACAGAAATGAAGACCCAACACAGCCATAAATAAATTAATTAATTAATTTAAAAAAAAAAAGAGGTGTGGAATTTTAGGGAGGGTTTTAAAAAAAAAAAAATCACAATGTGATACCACTTCACATCTAGTAGAACAACTATACTCAAAAAAGAAAATAACAAGTGTTGGTGAGCATGTTTGAGGAATTGGAACCCTCATACATTATTGGGAGTGTAAAATGGTACAACCACTTTGGAAAACAGTTTGGCAGTTCCTCTAAAAGTTAAACATAAAGTTACCATATGATCCAGCAATTCCACTCCTAAGTATATACCCAAGATAACTGAAAACATGTGTCCAGGCCAAAACTTGTACATGGATATTCATAATAGCTAAAAAGGGGAAATAACCCAAATGTCCATCTATTGATGAATAAAATGTGGTATATCCACAGAATGGAATATTATTTGGTCATAAAAAGGAATGAAGTACTGTTACATGCCATGACATGGATGAAAGAAGCTAGTCACAAAAGACCACATCATTCCATTTATATAAAATGTCCAGAAGAGGCAAATCTATGGAGATAGAAAGTAGGTTAGTGGTTCCCGAGGGCTAGGGAGAAGCCAAAATGGGGAGTGACTCCTAATGGGTACAGGGTTTCATTTTGTACTGATGAAAATGTTCTGGAATTAGTGGTGACAGTTGCACAACTCTGTTTAGTGATACTAAAACCACTGAATTATATAGACTTCAAAAGAGTGAACTTTATGGTATATGAATTATATGTCAATTAAGCTGTTATTTTGTAAAATGCTAGTGAGAGATCATAAGAAATCATTTCTTTTTTTGAAAGTTCATATTCTGTAATTACGAAGTATGTAAATAAGTTTTCCATGACTGATAAATATGGCTTCCTGACTCTCAAAAGGATTGGCATATTTTTATTGAACCAGATCTTCTGGATCAATATTTTCTTTATTTGCCATTTAACTTTTAAAAAATGCTTCCCTTTTACCCTTTCACTGGGACTGTGTAGGGTTAAGATAGGGATGTAGGAGTACTGTAGGAAAGGGAGTTGCGTCAGAGGTCCCCAAGACTACACCACACTCGGAGATTCACAGAAAGATTCACGGAACTCAGCATATGGTTGTACACATGGCTAAGATTTATTACAGTGACATAGTAAGTTGGGCCAAAAGGGAAAAAGATGCAGGTGGAGTCAGGAATCTATGTACAGGCTTCCTCGTGCTCTCTCCCTCCCATGGAGGGTCACAGGGAATGCACTTCTCCCCCCAGCAACCAAAATGTAGCAACATGTGTATGATGTGCCCAGAGAAGCCCATTAGAGACTCAGGACCCAAGGTTTTTATTGGCAACTGGTCATGTAGGCACCCTCTGCCTAGTATCAGTACATACTCCAAATTTAAACTCCCAGAAAAAAAGCAGATGATGGGCATAAATCATATTATTTGCATAGTCTAGGCTCATGGAGCCACTTTTATCAGTTGGGGAACAATGGGAACACCCCAGAATCCAAATTCCAAAATGCCAGCTGAGAGCCAACCTTGCCAACAGGTCTTTCTTAGAAGACCAGTCTCAGGCCTGCTGTGTTACCTCTTCTGTGCACAGGGGTGGAAAATGAAGATCTCAAAGTCACCATCCAATGAGAACAGATCCTCGAGGGAAAGAGGAAGAGGACTAAGAGATTCTGGAGTAGACTCAGCAGGGTTTCAGAGCCAGGGGGACACTGTAAGGTTTGGTTCTCAAGTCAGAAGTCTGCTGACACCCACAAACCTGGCAAGAGGACTGATTCAATAGTCTTAGGGCCAATTAGGCCTCCTCACTTTGACGTGGTCCCAAGAGTTTCTAGCTTAAGTCCTGTCTATTACCACCATTATGGCCTTCCACTCTCCAGCCCTCCAAGTAAACCCTTGTTCCTTTCCTGGCATCAGCATATCTTCTGGAGGAGCAGTAGAAAGAAGGATAGATGAATTACAAATTCTTTGACTCTTACCTTTTGGCCCTGGTATTCAAGGAAGAATCCTCCCAGATGAACAGATGCTGAAATTGTTATCACCAAGAACAGAGTTCATGACACACCCTTGAAATATTTATCAGCCCAGCTGTTGTTTTTTTTTTTTTTTTTGGAGTGTAGTGGCTTTACAGTGCTGTGTCAGTTTCTACTGTACAGCAAAGTGAATCAGCCATACATATATATATCCCCTCTTTTTTGGATTTCCTTCCATTTTGGTCACCACAGAGCACCGAGTAGAGTTCCCTGTGCTATATAGTAGGTTCTCATTAGTTATCTATTTTATACATAGTAGTGTATATATGTCAATCCCAATCTCCCAATTCATCCCACCACCCCTTTTCCCCCTTGGTATCCATACATTTGTTCTCTATGTCTGTGTCTCTATTTCTGCTTTGCAAATAAGATCATCTATACTATTTTTCTAGATTCCACATATATGCGTTAATATACGATAGTTGTTTTTCTCTTTCTGACTTACTTCACTCTGTATGACACTCTCCAGGTCCATCCACATCTCTGCAAATGATACAATTTCATTCCTTTTTATGGCTGAGTAATATTCCACTGTATACATGTGCCACATCTTCTTTATCCATTACTCTGTTGATGAACATTTAGGTTGCTTCTGTGTCCTGTCAGCCCAGCTGTTCTCGTTAGCCCAGATGTGATGGCCAAAGATGCAACCTTGAGAAATAAACCCTCAGCAGGAGGACTCTAATTTAGTCATTTTCTTTCCTGCAAATACTGAGTAAGAATTACCTTCTATCTCATGGAAGCATGAAAGGATCTGTTGGCTGTCCCAGCTCTTTTTGGAACCAATAACCACCATAAATCAACTAGAATACATTCAAAACAGGAAGTGGAAGGGATTTTTTTCCCCAGAACAATAAATTTCTATTACATAAGAATTATTTAACTTTGACCAGTGAGTTACTAAATATATCATATTGCAAGACTCAAAGTGCACACAAGGAAACAGGTAACGATTCTGTGGCCACTTGGAAATTCTTAAACATTCTGCCTTCTCTGTCGCCTTTCCCTTTTACCCCCCGCTCCTTTCCCCTTCCCTGCCTTCGCCCATCAGCTTCCTCCTCTTTCTTCTCCCACTTTCCATCATCCCTACCTCCCCAAAAATTATAAACTGACTATAATTTCAGAGGATTCAAATAACTTCAAAAAATTTTGTTTTCTTTTACAATTTTCTCTACCCAAATGTAAACATATTATCTCACTAATCGATTATTTATAGTAAAAATGCCTACATATTTGCATATACATGTACCTGCATCTTCCACATTCATAGTTTGATTTAAAAATTATCTTCAGTCAATACTAAAGTTCATGAAAATCAATAAATTCTTTTTGCTAAATTGTACTTTTAGCCCTATGAGAAAATATATAGTAAATTCTTTTTTAGCAGCAGCCTTTCAAAATCTTCAGAGTTCTGCCTTAACTATCAGGCAACCACATGGGGAGACCTTAGTTTCCCAGAATCAGACTTGGCAGTCCTGATGATTGGCTTGGCTGCCATGAAGGAAACATTCCTGGCAGAGATCACCCAGGGAGAGATGCTCCATCTAACTCTCTACGTCTAATCTTCACAAAGAGCCAAATTATCTTGAATCCAAATAAGTCACCTTGGAAACAAGACACAACAGATGAACCATTAGCAGGCTAAACCTGCCTCCAATATAATAATTATCTCCCATTTAATTTGCTTGCCTTTTAGGTAGGGTTTGCTAAGACTGAATTAAAGTTCTCTCTGAAAAGCTGAAAAAATTGATTCCTCCAAAAAATTAAAAAGTTAATTTGATATCAAAAATCATCAATAGACTCTAGAATGCAGAAGGTAACCATCCTATGCAGGTCAGGCCTTCTCTGACCATCCTGCCTACTTAAAGGCGATAATCTAGAGCATGCTCAGAGGGGAGTATCTGAGAACACATGGGGACACTCAGATCTATGCGGCTTGTGAAAGAACTAGGGATATTAGCCTGCAGAAGCAAAGCTCAGAGGCCAGGTGGAGAGATTGGGGCATGAGGGTCAATTCAGATATTTAAAGGTTTGGCACGTGGTAGAGCAAGTTTGTGTAGCCTGAAGGGCTAAAATGGAACAAATGTGTGGGAAGAGATGACAGGCCAGTCATTACAAAAGAGAACTCTGAGCAACCAGATTTGCCCAGGCATGAACTGGGCTGCTTTGAACAGTAATGAGTTCCTTGTTCCCAGAGGTTTTCAAGTCTTTGATAGTTTCATTCAACATTCTGCATTCCTTTTATCAAATAATTACTCTGAAAGCGCAACATAAGCTGCACACAGGTGAATGAAATAGCCATGGTTCCTGCTGTCATCCCACTTAGAGTCTGGTGGGGTGATTGGGTCAGAAGTATAGAGGGGACTCAAACATATATCTAGACAAGACCTGTGAAGTTTTTCCTAATCTCAAGAAACTGATTCTATGAAGTAAAACCCATGGGTTTTTTTCTACATTTGAAGAGCCCCAAATATGTTTTTATTCTTACCAAGAATGAGCCAGCCAGATTCATAACCCTTAGCTATGAAACAGCTTAAGGCTAGCATAAAGAATATTTGGGATACTGTTGGGATAAAGCCATGAGAGTTATAACTGCGGGTCTCCAAAGTACATTAATGAAGGAGCCTCAAGTCCATTTTCCTAAAGTGAGCTATTTAGAATCATCCTTTTGCTCTTGGTTACAGTTTTCATAATAGAGTTATATATCTTTCATGGTTAGAAAATAGTTTTCCTTTGGAAAAATGGAATAACAGTATTTTGTAATTAGGAAAGAAACAGAGGCTGGTATATATTGAAGAGAAGGATTTTTTTTTTATTGGTTAACATTTAGTCTCAGAATTAAATTCTGTAATAAACAAAGGTGGTTAAGTACAATCTATTCTTGCCTATTAATTTTAATTATTGAAGTTCATCTCTAATTACTTACCTAATCAGCACATTTCAAGATATGATTACTTTATCTTGATCTGAATTTAACAACTATGATCTTAGAGTTGGATCACATGATGTTTTGGAAAAATGACCTGTTGCAGCTAAAAGGCCCCTTAGAGTTTGCCTAGCTTGACAGGATGCAGAGGAGAGAAGCTCTGGGGAAATTCCAGGTTAGACTCACTGAACCTCCCAGCAAGGCTCCAGGCAACAGAGAACTCACAAACATGCCTTCATGGAAAATACACTGACATTAACAAAAGCTCAGTTCATTTCATTTTTTTTTTTTTTTAAAGCTTTTTTTTATTGCTAAGACTAATCCCCAAAAAATCTATTAGCAAACCATGTATTAATCAATGCTAGAATGCCAGAAGTTTAAAAGAGAAGAAAGAAAGAAAAACAAAGTCAGGGACTGAAAAGTCAAAAGCAGCAGGACAGAGCCTGCTATTCAGTTTCTAGAATGAGAGGGAATGTTTTATGGAAACTTCCAGATTCAGATCTTCTTTACTGGTACTTAAACAGGAAAGTTTACTATCAAATAGAGCTATGATACTTGACTATACAGTTTTCTAAGGGCATGTCTTGGGTAGACCATATCTACTCGAAATAGTCCAGATATCTCTGCTGCTGGTTAAGCTCAGAAAACTAAATACTGAGGTAACCCATATGACCCCACTGTCATTTGCCGAGGTCAGACACTCTAATCCCAGCAGATGGCACAAATGTGTAAATCGTGGAAGTAAGATAATAAGGACCATTGGGCCAACAGCAAATTGGAAAGTTCCCAGTTCGCTGTTAGGCTTTCAGAATTCTGACAAAACACACTGGTTGGTCATATTTAGCTGATGGTCACTATTTTGTGACTGCTGAACCAGCCATAGGGACAACCAGAGCTAGGTGGGGATCCCAGGGGAGTCAGGTTTCAGGCCCCGCCCTGCCCCAGTATTGGCTCTCCCCTCCAGCACCTTCAGTAGCATCCTCCCCCCCTTTACATGTATCTGTGGGACTTCTGCCACCATCCCCACTGGGGGCCAGGGCCATCCCTGTGCCTTCCTGTCGCCCTTCCCCAAGTGGAAAGAAGTCTTCTCTCTAAGTGTGACAGTTCTTTCGGCCAACTCAGAAAGCCTGGCTTCATAAGCAATGGGCCTACTAGCAACAAACTGTGGCTAATGAGTCCAAGGGTTGGCTGAGCTAGGAGGCCTTGGTAAATACCATCCCAGGGGCTACGCCAGCCTTCTCAAAGGAGGTAATTCTCCTAATCTTCCCGGAGTAGGAGCCCTGTTTCTTGAGAACCCAGTCCAGGATTCTGGGATGGGGACAACCTCTTTTTTGAGACATAATTTCTCTGGTATTACAGCTCCACAATCCCCTACCAGCAGTTGTGAGTTAGAAAGAGCTCTGAAAACCAAAAAAACATTTATGACTATGCTTGCAGAATCTGAATTGCAGTGATGTAAGGCTATAAGCAATATCTATTTATCTCACTTAGTGGGAATATTCACACATTTAGCTGAAGAAATATTATTGTGTTGAATTACAAGCTGGGGATATTATATAACATGCAGCTTTTGTGTCATATTGCCTTCCTAAAATTCAAAAATCTCTCTGAATTACAAAGTACACCTGTCTTCATGGGTTTTGGATAAAGGCCTGTAGATCTGTAGTGGCTTCAAAATTAGTTCCAGAGGTTTTTTTTTTACTATTTTCCTCAGGGGGCTGAAGTAATTATACAGGACGTGTGGCTAAAAGGAGAAGGTCATGTATAGAAATTAGAAGTCCTCATAATTGAGTGGGGAATTTAATGGAAAGAGAGTACCTCTGTAGAGCCAGGAGTTAGGGTAGCGTCTCCCCCCAAAGCCCTGGAGAAGACAATGTTTACCCCTTAACAGCCATTTCCTCATCTCTCCAGACACCTTTGACTAATATTCACCCAGGAAGGAAACTAGATAGAGGGAAACCTATTCTTGAATTCAGTGCAGAGTTCACTGTAGGATAAGAAGTTCCATCACCATATAAACAAGTTTTAAAATGATGATTTGATTCCTGAGCTAACCCCAAAAAAGTTTGCTCCTAGCATAGCTAAAACAATAGAATTTATAATATGGGATAAGCTCAACTTTAGGAGTGAATCTAGGGATCTAAGTTCTTTCAAATTACTGTTTAATATGAGAAAATATATTCTGCATCCCAAATAATGAAATACAAAATGCCATTTAGAACACAATCCATTTCTACATCGGATGTTCCCTGTAATATGTAGTGTTTTTCTAATTGTCATCATTTATTGTTCAAGAAATAGTTACTGAGCACTAATCATAGGTACTAGGAATACCCAGAGGGCTCAACAAGAGACAGTGAACTAGTCTTCACACAGTTTAGACACTAGAGGGGGAGACAGCAGGAAAAAACATGCAATACGGACTAAAGTAAACTCATCTTTTTTTTTTTTTAAATTGAAGTGTAGTTGATTTACAATATTGTGCCAATCTCTGCTGTACAGCAAAGTGACTCAGCTATACACATGCATACATTCTTTTTTTTATATTCTTTTCCATTATGGTTTATCCCAGGAGACTGGATATAGTTCCCTGTGCTATATAGTAGGACCTTGTTGTTTATCCATTCTAAATGTAATAGTTTTCATCTACCAACCCCAGACTCCCAGTCCATCCCTCTCCCTCCCCCCATCCCCCCTGGCAACCAGAAGTCTGATCTCTATGTCTGTGATTCTGTTTCTGTTTTGTAGATAGGTTCCTTTGTGCCATATTTTAAATGCTATATATAAGTAATATCATATGGTGTTTGTCTTTCTCTTTCTGACTTACTTCAGTTAGTATGATCATCTCTAATTGCATCCATGTTGCTGCAAATGGCATTATTTCATTCTTTTTTATGGCTGAGTAGTATTCCATTGTATACATGTACCAAATCTACTTTATCCATTCATCTTTCAATGGACATTTAGGTTGTTTCCATGTTTTGGCTATTGTAAATAGTGCTGCTATGAACATAGGGGGTGCATGTATCTTTTTGAATTACAGTTTTGTCTGGATATATGACCAGGAGTGGGATTGCTGGAGCATATGGTAATTCTATTTTTAGTTTTCTGAGGAACCTTCCTACTCTTTTCCACAGTGGCTGCACCAATTTACGTTCCCATCAGCAGTGCAAGAGGGTTCCCTTTTCTCCACACCCTCTCCAGCATTTATTGTTTGTAGACTTTTTGATGATGGCCATTCTGATGGGTGTGAGGTGGTATCTCATTGTAGTTTTGATTTGCATTTCTCTAATAATTAGTGATGTTGAGCATCTCTTCATGTGTCTACTGACCATCTGTATGCCTTCTTTGGAGAAATGTCTATTAAGGTCTTCTGCCCATTTTTTGATGGGGTTGTTTTTGTTGTTGTTGTTAAGTTGTATGAGCTGCTGTATATTTTGGAGAATAAGCTCTTGTCAGTTGCATCATTTGCAAATATTTTCTCCCATTCCGTAAGTTGTCTTTTCTTTTTTTTTTTTTTTATGGTTTCCTTTGCGGTGCAAAAACTTGTAAGTCTGATTAGGTCCCATTTGTTTATTTTTGTTTTTATTTCTATTGCCTTGGGAGACCGACCTAAGAAAACCTTGGTACAATTTACGTCAGAGAATGTTTTGCCTATTCTCTCTTCTAGAAGTAAACTCATCTTAATGTAAAATTAATATTCAATAAAGTTACATTTCTCTTGTAATTTTATACATCAAAACATTTACATGATGAGTCTTATCTTATTTAAAAACAGCTTCATATTTCCTGATATCGAGTTTGACACACTAAAAGATTCACATTGAATGACTCAAAAGCCTCCAAACCTTTGCAAAGGTCAGGGAGGCTTTCTAAATATATTCATCCCCCCAGGTTCTGCTAATAAGGAAGTGGCTATCTGGAAGGGAACAACTTACGAAATTCACAGTGGAATAACAGCATTATTTTTCCAAAACTCAGAGCCGCTGAACAATATTTGAATCTTAAAACAATAGCGCTGAATTTGTCGTTTAAAAAAAAACATCCACTACTCTGCCAGAAGAGGATGGAATGCTAATGTCCGATTGTGGCTGTCCACATTTTTAGAAAGCTTGTCACGACGTTCCACATATCATACTTTGGAAAACAATAGTCTCGTGCTACTGAAATGCCGAGGTAAAATTTTCTGACTGGAAATCAAAAAACAATAGCGACTTTCCCTGAAATCGGGAAATTTCAGGATTCCACAGTCTCGATACAACTCAAGGAAAGGAAGCCTTGGACTTCTCTGTGGTGGGAATATTTGATAGAGAGCGGAATGTGAAGGGAAGCAAAAAGAGATAAAGGCCTTACTTTCCCTCCTGGCAGCTCGAAGGGGGAGTTGAAGAGACAGTGCGATGGAAATGGGAAGCTGCCGGTAGAAAGCACGTTAGGATTTACTTGCTTGTTACATTAGCCCAGTTTGCATCAACCACATAATAGCAAGGCTAGAAAGGCAGTCCATGCTTGATGTTAATCCCCTAAAGGAACAACAAAGAAATAACTAATTCCTGAATTGAATCATGGGCATATGCAACTACCCCTGTACTTTTAGATTTCCAAAAGCGATGAGGAATCCCGGGGATAAATGCCAGCTGGGAAATCAATAATCAGGATTGTCAAGTGTAGCAGAATAATGTTTGGGAGGCTTGGATTCTGCACTTGACGGAGTCATTAACTGGTGAAATTTGGAAAACGTGGAAAATTTGCAAAGTCATTAGCTAGGTAAATGAAATCAATCCAAGGGGCCTTTGTTCCATGCCTAGAATTGTTAAACACTGATCTTGGCACTGAGGGGAGAATTACCAAGATGTGCCAGACACCATCTCAATCCCACTGGAAAGACGAGCCTGTACACATGTATCCATAAATCAAGATAGAAGTATTATGCAGCATAATAACAAAAACTAATCGCTAACATTCATGAGACACTAATTACATGCCACACCCCATTCTAAAGGGCTATCCATGGCTTTTTTGTTTGTTAGTTTGTTTTTCTGATAGAGACTGATTCTGTATCTCCAGGGCCCTTAAATTTCTATAATGTCTATCACTAGTAGTCTTCTAAAGGGAAAGAGAAAGGGAAAGTATGATCTGATGCAATGAATCTTTTAATCACATGTCAATAAATTGTTCCACTTGTAAATCAAGCAGATGAAGTATATCATAAATATCAATCTACCTGTTTTTTCCCACTGTTAGTGAATGTATGCATGGTCTTGAAGAAAGGTCTTGTATACAGAGACTGACCAGAGGTATCCTGAAGCATGTGAGCTAGGTTGTACTGTGACAATGAATAACAACAAAATTTCAATGTCTTATAATAAAATTGCTTGCTCACTGCACATGTCCAACATGGGTTGATGGGGGGAAGGGCCATCCATGTTTTAATTCATTTAATTATCACACCCACTCTATGAGATAGGCACTATTATTCTCTTCTTTTTCACAATGAGGAAACTGAAACTCAGAGAGGTTGAGTAACTTACTCAAGGTCACACAGCTCATAAATAGTAGATCAGGGATTTAAATTCAGGCTCCAGAAGCCACTCACCCTTGCATACCACAAAATATATACAAAGGATTTTAATTCTGACTATGGTAGGTTAGTGGGGCAGGATGAGGTGGGGAGGTGAGGAGAGAAGTAAAGGGAGCTTCCAGGAGGAAATGGCAATTGAGCTGTGTGTTGCCTAGATGGACACAATATAACCTCCCTAGATCCAGTTTCTTTTTTTTTTTTTTAAACATCTTTATTGGAGTATAATTGCTTTACAATGGTGTGTTAGTTTCTGCTTTATAACAAAGTGAATCAGTTATACATATACATATGTTCCCATATCTCTTCCCTCTTGCATCTCCCTCCCTCCCACCCTCCCTATTCCACCCCTCTAGGTGGTCACAAAGCACCGAGCTGATCTCCCTGTGCTATGCGGCTGCTTCCCACTAGCTATCTATTTTACATTTGGTAGTGTATATATGTCCATGCCACTCTCTCACCCTGTCACATCTTACCCCTCCCCCTCCCCATATCCTCAAGTCCATTCTCTAGTAGGTCTGTGTCTTTATTCCCGTCTTGCCACTAGGTTCTTCATGACCTTTTTTTTTTTTTTCCTTAGATTCCATATATATGTGTTAGCATACTGTATTTGTTTTTCTCTTTCTGACTTACTTCACTCTGTATGACAGACTCTTAGACGCAGTTTCTTACCTCCAAACAAGTGGGACTGATGAGATTATCTCAAAGGCCCTTTGAATCTTTTAATCACTTCAGAATTCGCCTCTTGTGGCATCACCAGAGATAGCACAAAAAGGGCAAGCTTCAGAAATCAACACAACTGAATTATTAGCTGTGTGATCTTCGTAGAGTTGTTTACTTTTTCTGAACCTTAGTTTTTTCATTGATGCAATAAGAAAATCCTCATGGGGTTGTTGTAAAAATTAACTAGTCTATGCTAGGCACATCGTATGGCGCATAGGAGGCACTCGATTAATTGTAGCCTCTCCTTCCCCCTTACTTTTTCTTTAACTGAATATAATCTCAGTTCTTGAACTGACCTAAATCTTAGATCATTGTGTGCTGGCTACACATTAGTAGAGTACCATTTGGGGGTAGATAGCAAAACAAAAGAATATTTAAGGGTATCAAATATTTTCTAAAATATCTGTTAGTTCTAATTTGCAGAGCATTTATTTTATAGTAAATGCCATTTGCTTCTCTTGATCCTTTTGATTATATAACTCAACGAACTTATTAAACAGTCACATGATAAACTGGAAATCAAGAGGTGAAGCTACGTACTATTCATAAGCTGTGACTGGTATTGCTCAGGAAGCTTTTGGTAGCTATTTCATGGGTTATGCAAAAAGTGCAGAGTTAAAGGAGTTTAAAACTTTGTAATGTCACATACTGAAATAAACATGTGAATGGAAGTAGGAAGAAAAAGTCTTATCCAAAAACTTTTGTCATAATTTGCAGTTTAATTATCAAAGACAGAGATAATAAGATATATATCCATAGAAAAAAGTAAAGAGACAAAGATCATATTGATATCCAAGAGAAAAAAAAGAGATAAAAACTTCAGGTAAGTAGATGTTCCGTTTCTTCTTTCTGTTATTTTATTAACCAGAATACATTTTTTTTTAACCAGCTCTGGCTAAAAAGATTTGAGGCTTTTCTTTTTACTTCTTTTAATTGAGGTTTAACTTAAATACATTAAAATGCGTACACTCAAGAACTTTTACATATGCATACGCCCACATAACCACTACCCAGATCAACATATAGAACATTTCTAGTGCCCTTGAAAGTCGTCTACCCCCTTCTTAGTCCATACCTGCAAGGTAACCACTATCCACATTTTAAATAAAGCAGGTAACAAAAATAGAAAATGATAAATGAAAAAGTAAAGGAATCCTAAGCCTGATTTTTTTTGTTTTCTGGTATGTGCTAGAGTTTTTCTTTACAAAGTTTACATTGGCGGTTTACTAACCATGAGGTACCCAAGGATCTAAGGAATTAGCTCACTAGGTGGTAAACTGAAAACCATAGCCTGCAGCTTAAGAGAAGCAGCAGCCTTCAAATTCTTACTGTAGAAGAGTCATATGACCCATTTCTTTCTTCTAGAGCAAAATGATTAAAGAAAGCATCTGGAGAATTAAATCAGATTGTTTACAACCTCAGTATCAACATAAGTATTGACTCAGTTAGGTCTAAGCAAAAATTCTGCCTTGTGGTTAGCAAAGCCAAGATGAGTAATAACAGGGAGTCACTTAGACCTAAACTCTTGGTTGGGTCATGAAGCTATCAACTCTGCGCATGCCCCTGATTTGACACCAATGGAGCATGAGCTTTGAGTTGTTTTTCAAGTAACTGTGGTAATTTGACATTCTTGCATACATTGATTTTCACCCCAGCGTTCCGTAACTTTCAGGTCATTTAATAAATTGAGGAGGACAGTGAGTGACAGAGGGTGCCCTCCTGAGCAGCAAGGCAATCAGATCCAAGAGTCCGGTTCATTAGATGCCTAGCCCAACAACTGAACTAACATGATACTTCACTTTGGCCAGTACTATGCATTGGCTATCAATAAATTATCCAAACAGGGACACCTTTTGAGAGTGAAAGGGGCACTATCATAATTACGCCAGAACTGCAGGACTAAATCAGGACTGACCCAAGCAAACCAGGACATACAGTCAGTCACCTTAGCTATCACACGCCTCCAGTCCATAAGAGTTCATATTGATTAACTCTCAATTCCAATGTCTCCTTTAATGGTTAAGCTAAGGCTTTTACAGTGGCAAAGACATCTGAGAGTGAAAAAAAACCCCAAGGACACATGAGAGACTGTAGCTGAGTTCCGGCAAGTTAAACTATATCAATGCCACTGATACAAGGATGTAGCCTCAGCTTCTGACATAAGGAAATCAACCTGAAGAGGGCAGAGGACTCAGAGGAAGAGAAGTTACATCTCTAGCTTTTGTAAACCTGTCTAGCATGTAATAATACTCCACATGCTGTCTTTCCATACTGAGGGCTGATGAACTAAGGGAGGGCAATACCCTCAATTTGTTAAAATATTATCCTGGTCAGTAATAATGTAATAATGATAATTAGTAGTTTATATGACTTGAGTGCTTACTATGTACCTGCATAGTGTACTAACGCCTTTATATATATTTGCTCTTTAAACTCCCCAGTGGTCCTGTAAGATAGATACTACTGCTATTCCCATTCTTTTCCCAAAGATGAGGAAATTGAGGCTTAGAGGAGGTTAAGTCATTCATCCAAGGTAGTATGATGCATATTAGAACTCCAAGATCAGTCTGAATCCGGACTCCTCCCCCACTCCTCCCAGGGCTCTTTAATTGCCAGATAAACTCACTCAGCTAGCTCAAACAAGGGGATCTGTTTACTGACAGGATACCACAGGAAGACCCTTGGACACCAATAGCAGAAAAGCAAATACTGTAGGACCACCTGGTGCAGGGGATGGGGTGGTGGACAACTGAGAAGCTAGGAACCAAGACCATTCCCACCAGCTCTCATCTCCTGTTTCTTCGCAGTGTCTACTACAAATTTATACAATATTTTTTTGAAATCTGGGGGATTGGGATTCTGTAGGACCAAGCATTTCCAATGTCTGAATCTCCCTCTATTATGTGTCTTATTAAAGAACTTATATATTTTTTGATATGGAGAAAGGATGAACTTTTCATTTTGCTGACTACTACTAAAAATAAAAATTAAATTCTGATTTTAATTAGCCTGTGATCCTAACACACAGGGAAACATTCTGTTTTCATCTGGTATGCTTTTAAAAGTAGAAACGAATGCAAAGAAGCACAAAGCCCTACAGGAAGGAGGTCAAGGCCTTAGGTTCCCAAAGGAATAGATTTCCATAATTACTCTCTCCTCGTGAAATTTATTTAAAATTGTCATTTTGCAATTGGTAAATGCAAGATTTCTGTGTAAAAGATGTTTTGTTTGGTTTTCCCCCTAGTTCTTACAGTTAGACTATGTAAGGCAGAAAGTGATGTAGCTATAACCATGAGGTTTAGGGTCCTTCCCTCGAGGCCAGCGTTCTGTTACTTCAATGCCGTGTTTCATGAATAGATTCATATTCTGGCACCAAGCAAAGTGCTTGGACCAGAGCCCAGTCCTCCTGACTTCCAGCCTAGGGCCTTTTCAATAAGTTGTGCAGATGTCTGGGGGGAGGGGGTGGCTCGTGTGTGACCCAAAACAGTAGAACCTGAAGAATCAAAGGGCCATCTCCCGCCCCTCCCACCATTTTACAGCATGATGTTACTTGGTCCAAGTGTCTGGTTGTGACATATGAAGGTGGCAGTTTTTGACTAAGGTTCTTTGTACGTATGTTTGGTAAATATCTGTATATTGAACTCTCCCATTGGACTGCAAACTCACTTATAGCAAGCAGGTGCTTATTTATTTTTATATCTCCACCACCCAGAATATAGCCTGGCACATAAAAGGCATCAAAAAAGTGTTGATTGGAGGAAAGGAAGGAAGAGAGGGAGGGAGGGAGGACAGACTGCACAATTTGCCTCAAATGTAGGGTCTATTTATAAGGTTCAGCCACAAAGTAAAAGTAAAGTGAATATGTAGCTATCTGAGAGAAATAGAAAAACTTTCTTATTTGTCTGAGGTATTTGTTGGTTCCTTCTCCCATGTTCCTTCTTTGCCAGGTTATTTGTTGGATAAATTTTTTAAATGAATGGTGCTACATAGAGAACAGATTGGAAGATAACAAAATTCTAATAGGAATTGTCAGAAAATATGAAAGTGTGTAAAAAAAGAATGAAAGCAATTAAAAGTGTGCAATATTGGTGACATAAGGAAAAATGTAACTTGCAGAAACTACTTTAACAATAATTGAATATTACCTGCTTCAAAACAATGTGCTGACTGCCCTGCATGGACTGCCTTGTCAAAACATTTCACAGGGAGGAAAACAGAACATGCCAAACCAGGGTGCAAGGAAAGAGAAAGGCCAGTCCTCATACTGACAGCATGGCCATTAGTTCCCAAAACAGGGGAAGGAAGTAGCTGTATGGATGTTTCTCTAAGAAAATATGAGGGATTCCATAACTTTAAAGTGTTGCCTGTGGGTTATAAACAGTAATTCTTGGACTTGCTCCGGAGCTAGACCATCTGGGAGTCATGGGACCTCTCTGACCTGTTTGAAGCACTTGCACTCAACTAGCAGACAAGTGAGAAGTAGCACAGGCCAAAGGTTTTCCTTTCTAAACTGGGAGGGAGGGCTCAGGAGAGATTTAAGTTATATTTCTTTTTCATGCACTCTTTTTTTTCCCTGTGATAATTGAAAAAAAAAAAAAAAAGAAAGACCAATATTATTCAAATCAACAGCTCAGGTCAGCTAGAGTTCCAGATGAGTATGGTTGAGAACCACTGGTTGGAAACAATCACCCAACGATTCATTCATTCATTCAACACATGTTTATTGAGCATCTAACATGAACCAGGCACTGTGGATACAGTGGCTAACACAACAGACAAGTCCTTTATTTTTGAGAAGGTTCCATTCTTGTAGGAGAGGACAGATAATAAACAAATGGGCAGAGGAGATAGTGTCTCTCTGAGACCATTTCCCGCAACCTTCTCTTCCCTCCTTATACGCCAGGCACGGTGTAGAACAGTGGCCTTCTTGCTGTTCCCTAGAATATGCCAAGCTCAGCCCTGCCTGGAGGTCTTTCCCCATGCCCTTCGCTCTGGCTGGCAAGCTTTGCTCCCAGACTTCACATGACTTCCTCCTTCCCCTCCTTCAAGTCTCAGCTGAGATGTCACCTGTCAAAGAGGCTTCCCTGATCATCTTATGTAAAACAGACCTCCGTCACTCTCCCTGATGTTCTATTTTATTTTCTTTATATCTCTTATCTGTTGAAACTGTGTTATTTATGTGTTACTTTTTTATTTTTGATAAAAAAGTAGAATGTAAGAGCCACTGCAGTATGGGTTTTTGCTTGTTTTGTCCATTTCTATATCTCACGTGTTTAGAACAGTGCTATTAGAAATGCCCACTTACTCACATGCCCAGTGACGAAGTGTCTGGAGTCAGAGGACCTAATCTCTTATCTGCACTGTGGTAGCTGGTCTCCAAAAATGGCCCACGGTGAGCTGCACTCCTGGTATTCACACCTTGGGTAGTTCTTTTGCCTTGAACCTGAGCTGGCCCTGTGGCTCACCTGTGACCAACAGAATGCAGCAGAGGTGAAGACGCCTGATGTCCTAGGCTATCTCATAGGAAGCCTTGCAGATTCCATGTTGATATCATGGAACACATGCTCTGGAGGAAGCCAATCACCAAGTTAAAAAGTCCAACTATACTGGGACTGCCATGCTGTAAGGAAGCCCAAGCTAGCCATGTAGGGGGCCATGCAGAGAGACTAAAATGCTCAGCTAGTCCCCAGCTGTTCCAGCCATCTCAGCTGAAGCATCAGATATGAGGGTGCACATCCAGCTCAGAAGAACATTCAAATGACTCCAACCTTGGGGGCCATCTGACTGCATCTGCATGAGAGCCCCCAAATGAGAACTATCCAGCTGAGCCCCATCAATCCACCGTACCATAAGAGAAAATAATACATCATTGTTTTAAGCCACCAAGATTTGAGGTGGTTAGTTTCGCAGCAATAGATAACTGCAAAATGCAGCCACCAAAGGTAGTTCTAGATTCAAACATTTCTTTCTCCACAAATACTACATATGTCTAAGGATCCTTGGGCTTTGCTCCCCTCACACACACTCTCCTCTAAGGCACATGTCTCTGCCATTAATAAGCTTTGTTTGCATTGTTCACTTTCCTACTACCCTTTATAAGCACCCACTGGGAGTCAGAAAAGCTGGGTCTTCATCCTCATGGGACCACTGTAATTTTGGCCAAGTCACTAAACTCTCTGAAGCTCGGGCTCAGAAAAATGGTGGCAGGGATTTGATATTTTAATTCTGTTGGATGTGTGGCAGACAACCCCTTCCCTCAAACTGAAACTAATACAGAACAGAAATAAATGAGATACAAGTGGAAGAGTTCTGACTGAAGCAGGACAGGCTGTATATTGAAGTAGTGGTTAGAGGTAGGGACTGCAGTCAGAAGACCTAAGCTCAAATGCTGGCCCATCCCCTCACCGGTCACCCCAGAACCCAGTGTGAAAACCACTATCCTGGCTGGTCTCAGAGGCCTCCCCACTTCACATTGTTGTGATCTGTAACATTTACCACACAGAAAATAGACATATATTTTAAAACTTCAGTGTAGATTTTAATTTATTGTTTATATGGTATCATTTATTTTAATTTAAAAACAGAGTATTGACCTGGAAGAGTTTTTTATTGCTTCTGCTTTCTCACAGAAACAGATTTATACTAGTTTTTCCCAACTACCATCTGCCCCTAGAGCAGTAAGCCCTTATGATCTTGCCTCTTCCTCTCAACACAGGTGCTAAACTTAGTTCTTGCTTCATCCCTAGAGAGAGAAATAGAGTATTTCAAATTTCCCCATCTGCAGTATAACTTGGCTTGGGAAATACTGGTTTAAAACCATTCTATTTGATTTTTTAAGATTTTATTTTCAAAGGCCTCTATAGTAGGAGATTCCATAGCCTACTAGAGTTTCCCATTCCAATGTTTAATGGCTGTATTCATTTGGAAATTTTCCCTCATATTTGACAGAAATCACTCAATAAAGGTCCCCTGCATATAATGCTTCTCAACTTTCATTTCTACAACTTTTAAAAAATGTCTTATAATTAAGTTCTTCAGTGTCACTGTTCAGCTCTCTTCTTTTTTTTTAATTTTTTATTTTTTAAAATAAATTTATTTACTTATTTTTGGCTGTATTGGGTCTTCGTCATTGGGTATTCGTTGCTGCGTGCAGGCTTTCTCTAGTTGCAGCGAGCAGGGACTACTCTTCATTGCAGTGTGCGGGCTTCTCATTGCAGTGGCTTCTCTTGTTGCGGAGCTTGGGCTCTAGGCGCGCGGGCTTCAGTAGTTGTGGCGCACAGGCTTAGTTGCTCCGCGGCATGCGGGATCTTCCCAGACCAGGGCTCGAACCCATGTCCCCTGCATTGGCAGGCGGATTATTAACCACTGTGTCACCAGGGAAGTTCCATGTATAGCTCTCTTCTGAACTCTCTTTTTCCCCATTTTCTCCTCTGCATAGTAACCTTAAATTGAAAACAGGAATGGTCTGAAGAGTGTTCCTGGATTCTTTGACTTATGATGTATATTAAATATAACACATAGTTAACTTATTACAGCACTTCCAGGTTTCATCTTGGTAAGAGCATCAACATTTTCTAAAACATATGTCATCAGACAATATGCATAAAATTACAGGCATGTAGTGACACTTTACATGTACTTATATTGGCTAATAAACACATACCCCGCCCTGTGTTATAAATTAGGTAACTTCTTGACCATACATTGCAACCAAATAGCCATTCAAATCTGCAAACTCATATTTGAACTCTGTCCCAAAACTATGGACAGATGCACAGTGTTTCTCATCAATGTTAAAAAGAGACCGCAATCTGATCAATATTGTTGACCGAAGAAAAATTACACAACCTAAAAGTTTCAAGTTGAGTTTTATTCGAGGATCTTACTGAGGACTATGGTCCAGGAGACAGTCTCTCAGATAACAATGAGGAACTGCTCCAAAGAGATAACAGAGGAGCCAGGATATATACAAGTTTTTTGCTGGGAAAAAAACCCCAAAACAACATGTAGTCGAACATCAAAAGATTACTGCTAATCACAAAGAACAGATATCTCAAGTTAATGATTTTAGTGTTTTTCTATGTATGGGGAGATACAAGATTCGGGGTTCACTGAAATTATTCCTTAGGTACACATCTTAACTATCTAGTATCTAGGGCCAGTGTCCAAAGCACAGAAAGCTTCCTGGTTTTCTCCATCCTGAATTCCCCATAGGGCACACCATAAGTGGGTACCTGCAGTGGCTAATGGCTTGATCCTTACAGAACAGGGATGGCAGGCAACATTCTCTGTTCACAATATTCTAAGCTGTTGAATAGAAGCCCCTACCTCCTGAAAGGTTATGGGTTAGGCATTTTCTACTAGAACTGCTTCGATGACTGGAAGAAGTATTGGCTAGAAGTTTTCTTTGATGTCAGAAACAAGAAATTATGTTCCCAGAGGCTTGGAGGAAGAAAAATAGAGGGTAGGATTTTTTATTGGTGCCAAATCAAAGAGTCCCCCAAAATGTATTTTAGACATAATCTTGTCTCTATTTTATCACACGACAATGAAGTTTCCATATCATTTTACTGCTGCTGCCTTTTAAATACTGCATTCCATTTTACTGTAGAATAGCCCAAAGAATAAACAAATTAGGAAGCTGTTTGACAATGTCTTTTAAGCTCAAGCAAATGCCACTAACTAAAATAACGTTGTGTACTAGCTCCTTTCTAATTCCTCCCCACCCTAGGAAAGGGCTATTGACTATTTTCCCCACCTGCTCCTCCTCCAATCCCTCCCCACTCCACCCCCACTGTTTTCTCCCTTTCTCACTTAAAACCACACTACTGGAAGTCCTCATCACATACACCGAAGAACAAGTTTCAGGGCAACTGAGCGCTCCTCAACTGAGCTGTAAGCCCAGCTGTAAGCTATGAACACTTGCCCTTACTCATGCATCAAAAGAGGACTGACCATGGTTTCTGAGAAGGTTAAACATAGCACTACCAAAAGACCCAGAATTCCACTCCTAGGTATATACCCAGAAGAACTAAAAGCAGGGACTCAAACAAATATTTGTACATCAGTATTCATAGCAGAATTATTCACAATAGCCAAAAGGTAGAAACAACGCAAGTGTTCATCAAGAGATGAATGAATAAACAAGTGTGGAATATACATACAAATATTATTCAGCCAAAAAAAAAAAAAAGAATGAAGTACTAATAAATGCTACAACTTGGATGGATCTTGAAAACATTATGCTTAGTGAAATAAGCCAGACGCAGAAGGAAGAATATTGTCTGGTGCCATTCACATGAGGGCCCTAGAATAGACAAATTCATAGAGACAGAAAATAGAATAGAGGCTACCAAGGCCTGGGAGAAGGTGGGAAGGAGGAGTTATTGTTGTATAGACACAGTTTATGTTGGGGTGATTTTTCAAGTTTCGGGTATAGATAGTGGTGATGGTTACATATATTGTGAACGTATTTAATGTCACTAAATTGTATACTTACCAGTGGTTAAAACGATAAATATTATGTATATTTTACAGAAATAAAAAAATTACTTACGGGGCAAAAAAGTCAGTTCTGGTCCAAGTTCTGTAGGGGGGGTAGCTTGAAGGGCACCTGAGTTTTAAGGTGAGAGTCACTATCCAGAGTTCGGGACATTCTAAGCCCACTCCCACCCCGAGTCTGATGGTGAGCTAGAGAAGGGACCTGGAAGCTGAAGGCCTCAGTAATGTCCCTAAGAAGTGACAGCTATGGACACCTAAGAGATGGCTTCCAAGCCTCCAGGGCACCTAGAGCCTTCCGCACCCTGCCCCGCCAGGCTCATGAAGCCAGGGGGTCAGTGGTGCTCAGGTAGGAAAAAACAGGGAGAGAGAGAGAGAGAGAGAGAGTGAACCGACCAAGCCAACTCAAATGAAATTTCTGTAAACTTTTTTCTTTTACTTATTTTTCAAGTGTCATGAGAGTCCATTTTGGAGCAAGCAGGTTACAAAAAGATGCTTTTCTTCTCTCAGACTAATATATAAGCTAGTAAACGTAGAAGGAATAAGAAAACTTTGGAAAGGACTTGAACCTCCAAAATGTTTGAGGTTATTTAGAAGAGTAGGTGTTTTCTTTTACACACACACACATACACACATACATTGTCGACTGAAAAAAAACACACAACCTAAAAGTTGAGAATTATATTGTATTCGGTGGGCCGGGAGACAGCTTCTAGATCACTCTGAGGGACAGTTCCAAAGAGGTAAGGGAGGAGCCAGGATATATAGGAGTTTTTGCAAAACAAAAAAACAAAAAAAAAAACCGGGTAGTTGGAACACCAAAAGATTACTGTTAATTAAAGAAAACCAGACACCTCAGATTAATGAATTTAGCGCTTTTCTATGTATGGGAAGATGCAAGAGTCTGGGCTCATTGAAATCATTCCTTTAATATGCACCTTAACTATCTAGGGCCAGTGTCCTGCTTTTCTCCGTCCTGAATTCCCTCAGGGTGTGCTGTTGTGGCTGGCTCCAGTGGCTGATGGCTTGTTGGCAGGCGACATTCTTCCTCCACAACATAAACACTATGGTTGCATATTCTTTGTAATTATTCTTAAATCTAAAATTAATTTTAGAAGAAAATCCGAAGGCAGCCCCAGAGCATAATGTTAGTAATGTTTTCCCAGCCATAAAGTTAGGCATCCAACAATAAGGTTTTATATTAGTTATTCTTATTCTCAACTACTCTGTAGCAAATTACAAATCTACCAACACATACGTTATTTGCTATTGCAGGGGAGCAAAGTTTGCCACCCCAAAATGCATCCCTTTGGCATGCAGATTATTTCAAGCTAAAAACAAGCAAGGCCCAAAAGATTGGGGAAGAATCTTTGAACTTTCCCCTAACTGCCTAAAAAAATTTAGATAGAAGACCTGTTCCAGGAAGGGAGCTGTCACCGTAGATTACTACAGTATAATATGAACTAGGTGTGTAGACAGGGAGGAACCTAGCAAAGTCTGCTTGTTGATATTCCTCTCTGTGTCCCATTGTTTCTGTATGACCCAGCAAACATTTTTTGCCACCCATTTGCTCATTTTCATCTTCCTGTGAATTGCCTTCATTCCCTCAAACAATGGAGCCATCCACAACTGTGCACCCTGAGGGGATTCAGGACGGAAAAAAGCAGGACACTGGCCCCAGACAGTTCAGGTGCATATCAAAGGAATGATTTCAATAAGCCCAGACTCTTGCATCTCCCCATACACAGAAGAGTGCTAAATTCATTAACTTGAGATGTCTGGTTTTTCTTTAATTAACAGTAATCTTTTGACTCCCTGGTTTTTGTTGCCAAAACTCGTATATATCCTGGCTCCTCTCTTACCTCTTCAGGGCAATCCCTCAGAGCTATCCAAGAGGCTGTCTTCTGGGCTTAAGTACTCAGCAAGTCCGCCAAATAAAACATAATTCTAAACTTTTAGGTTGTGCAGTTTTGTTTTGTTTTTTCAGTCGATGCTATGAAGTCCCAAACCCCTGCCCCATTCTCTTCTCTTAGGTGGCACATAAGCCTCGATTGCCTAACTTGTCCTTGGGCCTCATTTTCTTAGGGAGCCCCCTGGACGCAGGTAATTAAATTTGATTTTCTCCTATTAATCTATCTCACGTCAATTTAACTCTTAGACCAGCCAGAAGAACCTAGAAGGGCAGAGGAAAGTTTCTTCTTCCTCACTCTACTAAATGGATGTTTAGAATAATGGCTAGAACATGGCAGGTCTCAAAGTTCCTTAAATGTGTACGTGGATGCTTCAAACACAAAACTTGACAGAACCAGCAAGGCGGGAAGAAGAGGCTTCATTTTATTGGTTGGGCGCATAGTAAGCAAGTTGCTGGTGAGGTTTTGATGGCCGCTTCTCCACGCCCCCCTCCGCCTCTACCAACTAGGAAGGGTCAACCAGGCAACTACCTTTTATTACCTCAGTCACTGAACCGACCTATTGTTTAAGCTCTGACAGGCGGTCCTCAAAGAGACTACACCCTACTTGAATAATTTAGGCTGGGGCACAGGCCAGCCCACAAAGCGCATCTGTGCGAGAGAGAGCCTCACTCAGTCCTGTCGTTTCCTGCATCTACAGCTGGCTGCCCATTTTTCAAACCCCCTATTTACAGTCGGGGTAGAAAAAAAGCCCAGTTTACCAGGAGGCTACTTGTACGGCGCCGGGTTAGGCAGATGTTTCACCTGCTTGGCCAATTAGCTTCCTCTGCCCGCAAGACTAGTTCAACAGGTTTCCTTTTTCTCTTCCTCCGCCTCCTGGGTTGGGGAAAGAGGTTGTCACTTCGCTTCGACCCTCCCCTTCCCTCCCTCCCGGCTCTGCCCCGCCAGCTCGGACCAATCGCGCCGGCTCGAACGTGTCCAGGTTGGCGGCCCCCGGCGCGGCCGGCCCGGATGCGCCGAGCGGCCCAGGGCACAGGGGAGGGCGCGGCGGGTTCGCTGGGCCTGCGTCCCGGACGGTGGGAGTCGGGGAAGCGGGAGGAGGAGACTGAAGGTGCACTCCAGACGCGGCCCTGATGACTGAACTACAGCAAGATGTGGACGACACAAAGCCTGCCAAAGTGCTCGGGAAGAGAGAGAGCAAAATTGGCTCAGCCCAGTAAGTATCCTCCGCTGGATCCCAGCCGCGGCGGTAGAACGCGCGCTGCCCAAACTTCTCCGCCAGGGAAGAGTTGGGAGTGGAAACGGTTTTCTGGAACTTTAACGTGGACAGACTTGTGGCTTGAACTCTTTCTGTGGCGCCCGGTCTCTTTCTTGCCCCCGATTCTGTAGTAGAGAAAAGGCACGGCCGCGTTTCAGAAACGCACAGCAGCTTGCAGTCCGGTGGGGATGGGAATTATTTGAGAAGAGAGCACGACCGGTGTTTTATAAATCCCAAGGGAGGTCTGGGGCGCCTCTTCAGAGCTCCAAGCCACATCAAGAAGCAGCGCTCAACATTTATTCTAATTGTCTTACATCTTAATGACTTGGGTGAAGATGCAGCTGTCCCGTAGATGTCATCTGGTCACTAGCTTCACAAAGATGCGTATTTTGTCATTCGATTCGGAGCGTGAGGGTGTTTTTTTCCCCCCATCCCCTTCACTGTTTCCCCTCACGAGAGAGGAAAAGTAGTGGCAAATATGAAATACGCTTTATCTCTCCCCCTCAAAGACTGCCTGCCTTTGTTGGGTACTTAACACAAACTTCTTATATGCTTTTTTTTTTTTTTGAGGGAGGGTGTGGGCGTGGGGTGAGGGAGCACAATGAACATAAAATAAAGCATCAGATATGGGGTTGTGACTATCCTCTTAAAAGAGTCATGTGCGTAATAGGATTTGCACATTGTTTGACCTATAAACTCTTCTGGTTTAAGAAACTGAAAACTCAAATATTTGATCACAAGGATTAGCTTCCTATAACGAGATGTATTTATTTATCTTACGTACTTTTTAAAATCCAGAAGTATGGTTATTTATGTGATTGTTATTCCCAAACTTTTCTTTTAAAAAAGAAAAGAATCTTTAAGTGTTTGGCCATTTTCTATATCACTATAACATTAAGTGAGACAGGTAAATATCTAAATAAGCCCAATTTTAATTTTTATGGTACCAAGCTGTTGGGTATCTAAAATGCTTTATTGCTACTAGTATAAAAAAGATGACAGATTTTTTTAATAGTAAAGATTCAATCCAAAAAAAAAGAAAAGATTAAAACAATTCAATCCTCATCATTCATTATTTCAGCATTTACTCATTTTTAAGAACACAGCCTGGTTCCACATAAAGACTTGTGTTTGTAAAAGCATATTCCACCCATTTATTGAAGTTTGGGCCGACCTTTTAGAAAAAGAATAGCTTTTATTAGCTGCTTTGAATTGTGGTTTCAAAGGCTTTGGTCATACTCTCTTCAAGTGTCTGCTTTCCTCGGCTACCTCAGCATTGTCAACTTCAGCTGATGTTCTTTCCTCTTTACGGACTGAAAAAAGGTGATTGAGAAAAAATTGCTCTGGGTATAACTCTCACAAAATGTTCTTGTTTCCTCACCCAGAAATAAAATCCTTACTTTATGCTAATAATTCAAGCCCAAGAAAAAGATGAACCAGCAAATGACATGTATTTCCTTAACCATTCTTTTATAAACTTTACCTCCCTGAAGAAGAGGTGTTGTGGCTAGTCAGGTCACCATTTCATAGATGTTTGAGGTGACAGGAGTGGTAAGTGGCGCTGGTAGGTCTGGAACCCAGGACTCTAAACTCCTGGATCAGAGCTCATCCAAAGGCACTGTTTATTTCCAGCTACACAAAGCAGAATGATTCAAGTCCACCCAACAGCTGTTAAGTTTTAAATCTTCCCATTCCCTCCCAGTCCTCAAGATACTCAGTCAAGGAGATCATTCTGATTGATTGAAGACATCTGCTATAGCATTAGACTAATTTTGTTAAATTAAAACTCTTTGGATGTTGAGAAAATAATTATGTAGAAGATACACAACCACGTTGAAGCTCAAGGCCCTGAACAGCCAGCCCTTCATTTGGAACATTCAGTTTCACAAATTCATTTCAGTTCTACAAATGGGAATACCTACTCTTTGTTCAATAATGGTGGGCAATACAAGAATGAATGTGATTTGGTATCCGTCTTTCTGTAACTCCAAGAGCAGTGTTGAGGGGAGCCATGTGTGTATATTACAGTACTTCAAGGGACGATGGTGGCCATTGCCACATTAAACACACAAACAAGATATTATAAAAAGTTTGGCCTATAACTGAATCTTCTCCACAGTTAGAATGTGTACCCATTTGGCAGTCTTTGGTTTATTGAGTTTTTGGTTTTTCCCCCGCAAAGTGGTAATTCCCAGGCCTACTAAAGTCACTTCTGATTCAATCTAAGATTTTAGACCCTCTTTTTTTCTGAGCTCTTAAACTCTTGCTTTGGTAACAGAATAAAAGTAATTTAAAGACAGGTAGATACATTTTCACAGTGATATATTGGTGTGATAATTCCATATTTGAAATCATGTTAAGTAGCAAAATTTTTATGCTTGGAAACCCAGTCTTACTTGTCTGTTTTGAATTTCATCTTAGATTAATCATCACTAAGCTCAAAGTTGTTGAAGTCTGTGTGTCCCAAGGGACATTTTCTTCAAGAGTGTTAGAATGGCTTGCTCCTCCCCATTCCCTGCATCTGTAACTTCACCCACATGGGCCTCATCACCTAGGACCTTAGCCTCTTAATTAATAATAGCTGCCAATTATGGAGAATGCTTGCTATGTGACAGGCTGTGTGCTCAACACTTACGCATTCATTGTCATACAGAATCCGGTCGATACTATCATTATCTCCATTTTACAAGTAAGAACACTGAAATTCTGAGAAGTTAAGTAACTAGCCAGGCAGAGACACAGTTAATAAGAGAACAGCTCAAATTCAAGTCCAGGACTCCTAACTCTAGAGCTTGACCTTGAATCTTTATCCCTCCTCCTATACGCTAGAATCTATGACGGCCCCCCATGACCTACTCTTAAAAAAAAGCCTCCTCTGCCAAGAATTTAAGACCCTTAATGATCTGGACACACATAGACCATTTCAACCCCGTTTCCTAGTCCTGGTCAGCTTGCACAGCCTCTGTAGGCAGCCACACTGGCAGCCCTGTAATTGAGGCGATAATGCAGAAGAATAAGGAACATGTGTGCCAAACGTAGTACTGAATCAAGTTCCCTCATTCTTCCCTCCTCCTCAGCTCTCTATTACTTTGCTCAAGCAGTGCCCTCTCTTCTCTCTCTTAAGATACTTCTGTAAATCAACTTGAGCTTTCCTTCATTGAAAGCCTCTCCTAATCACTGGCCATACTCTCCTCTTTCTTAGCAGTGCTCACCTTGTATGTATGTGGTCAGCCCAGAGAAGTTCGCTGCTACTACTATTACTATATATTAACAGTTAATGTTTATGTAACGTTTAGTGTGTACGAAATAATGCTCTAAGTTATTAACATATATTAATTCACATAGTAGTCCAGTGTACATTAGTTGACAAACAGAATAAGAGTTGCAGTTGGGGACTGATCTTGCATTGGAAGCAAGAGGAGCAAAGATGAATAATTATTGAGTATAGCTCGACTTCTTAGTGCTTGCTGAAGTCCAAACATTGAAAGTGACTATTTAGCAAGAAAATCTCTGTAAATTACCTATATATTTTATATCTTTCCATATGTGTGTTTGTATATTTTTTTCTTCTTTAATTCTAATTTCCAGCTCACCAACTCTGACAGATTACCCAGCATACTTTTTTTTTTTTTCAGCATACTTTTTAATATAAACTTTGGGATAAGAAGAAAAAATTACAGCATTAGAAAATATTAAAATTATATTAAGGTAAAACAATCAATTGAGGAGTTTGAAAAGATGGAGAAAAATAAATAGTGTTCTGGTTTTAAATGTTTTAAAAAGAAATGTAATGAACCAAATCAGCTCCATGGCTCAATGTTAATATCATTGGAAATTGCTGATTTGTCAAGGCAGTACAGAAAGAGATTAAGAATGCAGGCTCTAGGAAACTAGGATCTGAAGTCTGACTTTCCTATCTCCTAGAAGTTTGACCCTGGTGAGTTGCTTAGCACCTGCAAGTTTCATTATCTGTAAAGAATAATAAAGTCATCTGTGGGAACTCCCTAGCCATCCAGTGGTTGGGACTCCACGCTTTCACTGCCAAGGGCGCAGGTTCAGTCCCTGGTCACGGAACTAACATCCTGCAAGCTGTGAAGCGCAGCCAATAAATAAATAAATAAATAAATAAATTTAATTAAGCCAGATGTTTCGATTAGGCTTGCCTTGAAGTTTAAATGCGAAATGTCAGAAATTCACTTCACCTAGTGCCTGACATGGTCAGCGCTCCATAAGCCATAGCTGTGGTGGTCCTCACTGTTGAAGGTCTGGGACTGTGGTAACCTAAATGGGAGGGAAGTCCAGAAGGGAGGGGATATCTGTATGTGTATGGCTGATTCATTTTGCTGTGCAGTGGAGGCTAACACAACATTGTAAAGCAAGCATACTCCAATAAAAAATAATTTAAAAAACAAAAAAAAAAATGTAATTAAACAAAACCGTCAAAATTCAAAAGGCCTAACTCTTAACAGTCGCAGGCACCAGTGTCCTATGAAGTGAGCCTCTGTTCCATCAGCTACACCTACAGGGCACTTTGACAGCCACTGAGCATTTCCGTGAATCCAACATAGCATCTTGGTTTTTAGTTTATGGTAAAAGGATCTCATGCCATAACTCTTTAGTGACCTACCAGCTTATTGAAATGTTGTTTACTGATTTGGTGTTCTCACATCTGTTGTCCAGTGCTTTTATCTCTGATCCATTGATTTCTACATCCTGCATCCTGGCGCTGAGCTTTTCTTTCATGGCTCCTCACCTTTAAACTGCTGAGTTGTTTCCATTTGCTAAACTTCAGTAGACCTCCCCTTCCACATCTTTCTAATTCTTTAAATGCCCAGCTTTAGGCATTTCACACATTTCCAAGTGGCATAAAGCACAGGTCCTGGAGACAGACTCTTCCACAGCCACCTGAATGACTGTTCTTCCTTCTTAAAGAAAAGAGCGTGTTTTTATCCATGCTCTTAAACTTGATCATTTACCCTTAGGAAAGAAGCAGAACCAACTTAAACTCCATTCCCTAAGGTAAACTAGTTGATATGTTCTCGTTGGTCATTCCACATGTGTCAGAGATTCCCACATTCATGATGGGACATGATGTCCCAAGAGGCAGATTATTTTTAACAGGTTTATTGAGACATATTTTACATATCATAAAATTTACCCATTTCAAGTGTACAATTCAATGACTTTGAGTAACATTACTGAGTGGTGCACTATCACCATACCCAGTTTTAGAACATTTTCACATCCTCTCTCCATTAAGATCCCTTGGGCCCATTTATACTAATTCCCATTAGTATGACATAAAATGTAGTTAAACAAAATAGTCAAAATTCACCCCCCACCCCAGCCCCAGGTAGTCACTAATCTATTTTCTATCTCTGTAAATTTCTCTTTTCTGGGCATGTCATATAAATGGAATCATATATAATATGTAGTCTCTTGTATCTGTCTTCTTTCACTTACCATCATGTTTTTGAGGTTCATCCATGAAGTAGCATATACCAGTGGTTCACTCCTTTTCATTGCTGAATAATATTCTGTGGTACGGATAGACCACTTTTTTTTTTTTTTGATTCCCATAGGTTTATTTTTTATTTATTTATTTTTGTTAACATCTCTATTGGAGTATAATTGCTTTACAATGGTGTGTTAGTTTCTGCTTTATAACAAAGTGAATCAGTTACACATATAGCCCCATATCTCTTCCCTCTTGCGTCTCCCTCCCTCCCACCCTCCCTATCCTACCCCTCTAGGTGGTCACAAAGCACTGAACTGATCTCCCTGTGCTATGCAGCTGCTTCCCACTAGCTATCTATTTTATGTTTGGTAGTGCATATATGTCCATGCCACTGTCTCACTTTGTCACAGCTTTCCCTTCCCCCTCCCCATATCCTCAAGTCCATTCTCTAGTAGGTCTGTGTCTTTATTCCCATCTTGCCTATAGGTTCTTCATGACCTTTTTTTTTTTTTTAGATTCCGTATATATGTGTTAGCACACGGTATTTGTTTTTCTCTTTCTGACTTACTTCACTCTGTATGACAGACTCTAGGTCCATCCACTTCACTACAAATAACTGAATTTCATTTCTTTTTATGGCTGAGTAATATTCCATTGTATATATGTGCCACATCTTCTTTATCCATTCATCTGTTGATGGACACTTAGGTTGCTTCCATGTCCTGGCTATCGTAAATAGAGCTGCAATGAACATTTTGGTACATGACTCTTTTTGAATTATGGTTTTCTCAGGGTATATGCCCAGTAGTGGGATTGCTGGGTTGTATGGTAGTTCTGTTTTTAGTTTTTTAAGGAACCTCCATACTGTTCTCCATAGTGGCTATATCAATTTACATTCCCACCAACAGTGCAAGAGGGTTCCCTTTTCTCCACACCGTCTCCAACGTTTATTGTTTGTAGAATTTTTGATGATGGCCATTCTGACCGGTGTGAGATGATATCTCATTGTAGTTTTGATTTGCATTTCTCTAATGATTAATGATGTTGAGCATTCTTTCATTTGTTTGTTGGCAATCTGTATATCGTCTTTGGAGAAATGTCTATTTAGGTCTTCTGCCCATTTTTGGATTGGGTTGTTTGTTTTTTTGATATTGAGCTGCATGAGCTGCTTGTAAATTTTGGAGATTAATCCTTTGTCAGTTGCTTCATTTGCAAATATTTTCTCCCATTCTGAGGGTTGTCTTTTCGCGGATAGACCACATTTTGTCTGTTCATGAACATTTAGGTTGTCTCCACTTGTTGATTATGATGAATAATGCTGCTATGAATATTTGTGTGCAAGTCTTTGTATGAGCAGATGTTTTCATTTCTCTTGAGCATATACCTAGAAATGGGATTGCTGGGTCATATGGTAATTCTATGTTTAACTTTTTGAGGAACTGGCAAACTGTTTTCCAAAGCAGCTACACCATTTTACATGCTCACCAGCAATGCATGAGGGCCTGTGCTGTAGATTTAAGAGAAAGTGCTTTCACATAGCAGGGAAATAAGATTGTAAACACCTTAAAGATAGGTCAGTACCTTACACTTTAGAACATAACAAATATCTGTTGAATTGTTCACTGAGTGAAATTCGTACTTAGGGTTTTGAAAACTCCCTCAAACTGCAGTGTTAAAGATAACTCAGACTGTCTTACTTGGGTACTGTTTTTACAAGCTCTTAAAATTTTGCCTGTAACATTTGTTACTGGTTTTTTCTTAATGACAGAATAATACAAAGAAGAAAATTTTAAATGAGACCGTAATCTTCCCCCATCTGTGCTGACATATTTTAAAGGCTAGAAAATTAAAACAACATAGATAGGTACAAAATGAAAAGGGAAGGTCTTCTTCCCATCTCCCACCTGACAATTTCTTGTCTCAGGGGTAACCACTTGCCAAAGGTTTGGGTTTTGTTCTTATGCTCTTGTCATTTAAGGCCAGAATCAAGTTTTTTGTTGTTTTATTTTTCCTTAGAACCTCCACCTTCCAATATGCCTCTAAGTGTGTTGGACTTGGCACAATGAAGCACCTCGTGAGGTTGTCAGGAAGATTAAGTGTGATCCTACAGTATCTGGACTGCACACTGTAGGAGAGCTCAATAAATGGTGGACATTATTCCCATAAACCTCTGTTTTCCCAGACTTCTTTGCAGAAGAATTATCTACCAATAAGTTGACCTACACAGTTTTAATACTGATGGATAAATAAATCCATCAGAACAGAGGTTTCTTAAGTGACCTTAGCCAGGTGGACTCAGAGTGTTAGACAGAAGGGCTGCTGTCTGACTGACCCATCCTCAAGTTACCGGTTCATCTTCTAATCTCTTCTGTGCCCCTGTCCAACCGGATGATCCTAGACAGGCCCCCAGTCAGATGAGGCAGCAGTAAACCTGGGCCACCCTGTGAACAACTAGATAGAAGTCACAGTAGTGATGAGACCTGTTTAAGAAGAGCAGAGACCAAAATGGAGAAACGGAAATGTGACATTGGAGACAAGGAGTGAGGAGATGGGGAGAGAATAGAAGAAAGTTAGAAAGAGAGGGGGGAAGATTGAGTCATATTGAAAAGATGAAGAAAAAAATGCTACTTCACCATTAACCTATGTGATCTCCCCCTTCTCTCCTGGCAGATGCTCCTCCTCGTCTCTCCCTGTGCTCTTCTGTGTCCTATCACTGAAATCTTAGGCACTGAGCTGGGTGGCTGACATGCCTCTTCTTCCCCAATGGAGATGCTGCTGTATATAAATGTTGGTGTTTTCTTTAAGTCCATATATGTCAGGCTTATGATTATATCTCCATAGTTGTTATCTTCTAGATTTTTTAAATTATGTCTTCCATCCTGTGCAATGAGTTAAAAACTGGGAAGAACCTCAGAAATACTCTAATTTTTGTGTCTTTTACTGTTAAGGATTATTATCTGAAAACAGTTACCTTGTGATCCTACAAATTATTTTGAAACCCCTAGTGTGTAGTGCTGTAAAAGCTGTATTGTGAGTTGAGTTGCCATATGTCAACGGTGAAGAAAAACTATTCATCATGACAACTTTTATTATCACTGTACTATTTCTATAATTCATTAGAAAATAGTTCCTCATTTGATCCTAACAACGTAAATGTTGTGCTGGATGCTTTGTATAACAAATAATGTAGTCCTCTGAGAGCCCATACAAACTGTCAAGAATATTTTCTCCCTCCCTCTTTCCCTTCCTCTCTTCTAAAGTTGGACTAGTTTTGATGTGAAGTTGGTAGATTTCTTACACTTGTTCTTGATTTGATCAGAATCTTTTCTGAAATTTTTACAAAGAATCACATGTTTTCTAAACTCAAATTCTGAAATCACAAAATGTCACACCTTTCATCGGAACCTGAGATGAGAGAATAATAAATGGCTTATGAGCTGGGAGAAAGGCAATATTTAACAGTTGATAAGGACCAGAGAGATTGGCTCGTGTGTCAGCTGACATTTACTAAGTACTTCTGTGTATTGGGCACCATGCTGAGTGTCATGGCAGTCACCAAGGTGAAGATGAGGCCTTTGCCCATAAGAAAAACACAGTAGAGGAAAGGAATATTTTGTTTAGAGATTTGATCTTCTTTCAAAGAAGAAACTAGGTAGCTCCAGAAAATACATCAAACCAGGTAGCTTCGGAAAACATATCAAATATAGCAGTTGATATATTTAGATGAGATGAGGTAATATCATTGTTACATGCGCAACCATTGTTCAATGTGCTTTTAAATATATACATGGAATGAGGTAGGTACACTTATCGTCACGTTTTGTGCATAACAGACACAGTGACTTGCCCAAGTTTATAACAGCTGTTGAAGTGTTGGAGCCAGAATTCAAATGCAGGCAGTCTACTCTGAACCAGGCTCCTAAAATGATTAATTGTACATCCTCACTTGGGGTACAACGTCACTTGGGAAGAGTAAAGATGCAGAAGGCAAAGTGGCTCCCATTAGGTGTCTATGCATCCCTGCATAGGTCTCTTAACTTTTATAGGTCTGCTTTCTCAACTATAAAACCGAGACTCATTTCATTTCTTTCTACAGTTCTAACATTGAAAGGATTTCTAATGATCCATAGAGGACAGAGTAGAGAGAGCACCTTTAGCTACCAACTGGGCGCTGGTGCTTTCTCTGTGTACTGTCAGACACAGGTGCCTTTCTGGATGCTTTTGTCTTCATCTGTGCTCAGACCTGACCATAGGGAACTTTGTTTCCATTGCAGCGTTACATGGTGATTTGCACAGCAGTCATTCATGGATTCCAATTTTTAAAAACCATGGCTGTGTTCTTCTTTGCACAAGTACAGAGTGTTTCTGTAAAGTAATGTGACCGATTTTGTTTTTAAAAACATGTGAATGTTGTTTTTTGTTTTTTTTTTAAAGTAGTCACCTAAGGGACCCAAGAACTTTTCCAAAAATGCTGCAGTTGCGCAAAATCTTCTTGAAATTCTTCTTGCGGGGTACTTCCAGAGCCTGGAGCTCATTCTTTTTTTTTTTTTTTTTTTTAAGTCTGGCCAACATTCATTAGGAAGCTTATTAGTCACAGTGAATAAAAAGCCATGAACAGAAGAACTGAGATCTCCAGATTCTGCCATTGGGCTTACAACACTAGTTAGAAGCTAATAAACATTAAGGATGTCCCAAGAGGAATCTTATCTAAGTCCCAATCTTACCCTGACCAGGATACCCACAAACACAGAAACGATGCCCATGCTCTCCTCAGACTGCTTACCTGGTTAGCAGGAAAAAAGACCTTCTCCTCAAGCTATTCAACATCAGCAGAAGATTCCTGCTCTTCTAACTATAACCATGGGACGCTAGCGCACGACAGACAACTCCAAGCTGGGCAACTTGACAAGAATGTTGAAAGAAGACAGGGAGAAGGAACAAGCAGGGACAAGTATTTCTAGGTGGACACCCTCCTCATGGTTAATATGAACACAATGCTGAGGCTTCAGAAAGTTTACTGCAGCCCAGGAATAGTCTCCATTTAAAAAAACACAAGTCACACAAAAATCCTGCCACAAAGCAACAAGACACTTGGGATCCCATGGCCACATTAACTGGGAAGGCAGGCATTATCCATGACTGCCAGATGCTGACCACCCCAAGACCCAATTTCTGCAGGGCCCTAGAGAACCACGATTGTCCCTCAGTACCCACACAACCCTTCCCAGGGGTGTGGCATCTTCCATAGCTCAGGTTCCTGCAGCAAGCCCCAAGGACAAAGCTTGGCAGAGGCCGTGGCAGCCAACTCTCTCTGGAGCCCCATCACTCTTTGTCCTTCCCAACAGGATGTCGTACATCTTCACTGACACAATGCCTCTGTGGGAGCCTTGGCCAGCCCTTAAGAAGTAAAGTGTGTCTGTGGGGTAACCTGATGGACCCTGTGGTCAGCTGGGTTGGCCGATGAGGAGCTCATTCTTTGAATAGTCATAAGGTTGGCAAATCCTCTTTCTTTGAGAATGAATTCAATTTTTGAAAACAGCCTGAAGCCAAATTTGATGAATAAGAATAGTTTAAACACCTTTAAACCATTCTATGGATAGGCTCATTTTTGATCCAAAAGCAAGATGTGGCTATAAAATAATAAGACTGAGTTTCTGATGATACTTACAAACCAATTTCTACACTTCCAATTTAGGTTTATTACTTTGTAACCTGATTATGAAAACAGTAAAATGTGCTAGTTATTATGCTGTGCTAAAATCACTTTTCAGTGTTTATAAGATACCCAAGTAGGTGTTGGGCATGTCATGGCATTAAAAAATACTTTGAGGATACAAATGTAACATGTGATGACTTTTTTTGAGGCGTATGCCCTATGTAATATTATGGAAACAATTTTTTTTTATAAATTTATTTATTTATTTTTGGCTGTGTTGGGTCTTCGTTGCTGCGCATGGGCTTTCTCCAGTTGCAGCGAGCAGGGGCTACACTTCGTTGCGGTGCACGAGCTTCTCACTGCGGTGGCTTCTCTTGTTGCAGAGCACGGGCTCTAGGCGCACAGGCTTCAGTAGTTGTGGCATGTTGGCTCAGTAGTTTTTGCGCACGGGCTTAGTTGCTTCGCGGCATGTGGGATCTTCCCGGATCAGGGCTCGAGCCCATGTCTCCTGCATTGGCAGGTGGATTCTTAACCACTGCACCACCAGGGAAGTCCCAGAAAACAATTTTTGAAAAGAACTTCCGTGAGTTTAAGCAGTGAAGTAAATGAAGGTTCAGCTATCACAATCATCTTGTTCTCTCTTCTATTTCATTACACACTATGGGAGTTTGTATACAAATTACATTTCTCTCAGGTCCCCTCCCCATATCCTAGTTTTATACCAGATGGACTTTTCCACTGGTATATGCAAGGCACTACTCCTGACTTTCCCATATGATAGCAATCAATTAGCTATGAAGCTAATGAAGCTTTCCTTTTTTTTTCCCCCTATTCTAAGTGTTACCTGCTACTTAATATCTGTGAGCTGATTGGTCTACTACCTGATCAGTCCTGGAGCCTACTTAAAGACAAGCATATTTTCCTGTTCCCTTTTCTTGACTTTTTGGTTGGAATGCATTCCTTAGCATAGCATATCTCATTTCTGATTTTAATCCTGTATTGTTTAGTAACTTCTCTGTGACGCACCTCCACTCTTCTCTAATCCAGTGTAATTCAGCAAGCGTTTCTTAACCGCTTACTCTATGCTGAGAACACATGGCTGAGCGAGGTGTGAGGGACGCCCTTTAGGAGCTCCCGGTCTGGGGAGAGGAGAGCGGGACACACACACACACACACACACACACACACACACACACACAAGTAATACTGTGTGATAAAAAATTCCACAATAATTATCAAATGCTAATAGAAATGGTGTAGGGCATGACCTCCAGACAGCTCCCTGGGAGATACTGAGGGTCATGTGTCAGACGCAGATTAGTCACTGAATTGGGGGCACCATGGTAAGGAGAGTTCCGGCTCACTTCTTCTCCTGCCTTCTAAGCAGTTTGCTTTTTTTGAGGTGAGCTGAGCTAAGTGGTGACATCTGAAGTGAGGTTGATGGGTAAGAAAGAATTTGGCCTCAACTGGAGGGAAAAATTATTCCAGGCGAGGAATTAACAAGGATAGGCTACTTGAAAGTCCAAATTCGTGTTTTTGATGAATCCTTAGGGGTCTGTGGCTAGACTGTTGACTGGTTGGGACAGGAGAGCAGAACACAGGAGGACCTGGATCCCCCATTCAGAATTCTCCTTGCTTGGCTCTCTTTGCTTCACTTCCGGCTTTGACTCTACTACTGATTCTTTGAAACTTTAGGGAAGTCGTTCTCTCTGGTCTTCAGTTTCCTCCTCTGTAAAGAGAGAGGGCTGAAGGACCTGATTTGTTAGATCCCTTCCAACCTGAAGAGTATGAGTCTTTGAAGAAACTGCCCTATTTCTCTGTGCTCTTCTATAGCCTTTGTGTAAAGAATTCTTTCAGGCTGAACAAACTGAGGAAAGTGTTTTGAATATGAATAGAATCCTTGCTTTCTGACTTGGTTTGGCCTCTTTTATTATTATTTTTTGGTTTGTTTTTATTTCTTCTCCTTGGTAAACTTATACCTGGTTAAGGCGGGACTGCCGCTGGAACATACCTCAACTCTCTTACGTATTTATAGATACATAGCAGCATTCACATTGCATTTGGACAACTCTGCTTTGCCCTTTGGCTGCAGGTGACAGGGCCACAATGCCTTCTGGACAACTCATAGTAGAAAGGTCTAAGCAAGTAACAATTTTAAACCTATAACACAAATGGGGAGCAAATTCATTATCAATGGAATTGCAGGTTTCTCCGGTATACTTCAGGTATGAAAATAAACATATATTCCATTTGAATACAGAATACAATTTAAAGTTAAAAGGCATACATATAACTGATTCACTTTGCTGTACAGCAGAAACTAACACAACATTGTAAAGCAACTATACTCCAATAAAAATTAATTAAAAAAAATAAAGTTAAAAAGCCCTTTTCCTCAGATATGAAGTCGGGGATACTAGCTTACCACTTCAACTTAATAATTATTATAGCATTTATAAAGCACTTTATATTCTTTAAAGTACTTTTATTTATATCAAAGGTTGGAATTTAACACATTTTTTGAGGACCTACTATTGTTAAGCACTATAGTATGTTACAGGGATATTAGGATGTATTAGACATGGATCTTGTCCTCAAGATAGCATATTTCACTATAACTTGAGCAATATCTTACCATGACATTAAATATGAGCTTCAGTCTATTGTGATAAATAAGAATATGTACAGGCATTTTAAGAGAATAGTGGAGAAGCATCCAGCCCAGGGTGGGGATTGAGTAAAAGGCTTCTTAGAAGAAATGATGATACCTAAATTTTGAAGGAGGAATAGGAATTAGCCAAAAAAAAAAAAAAAAGAGGTCATTTTATCCAGAAAGAATAGCCTAAATTAAGACACAGTGATGTGAAACAGCCTGGTGATTATGGAGAACTAATATTACTAGAACATAAGTTATATATTGAGTAGTAGTACCTGAGCAGGTGCAATGCATTGGAGGAAGGTTACAGAGGACGACCTTTTATGCCATGAGAAGGAGCTTGGTCTTAGCTATAAGACATAGGGAGTCACTGAAGGGATGTGATAAAGTCAGGTTTGAGTTTTTTCAGAAATGAGTCCAGTAGCAAGGTTTAAGATAGATTTGATGGAGAACAAAATAGGAAGCAGGGATTATCTGTCTGTGAAATAATCCAAATGAGATTGTTTCAGTAGGAAAAATGGGAGAATAGGTTTGAGAAATGTCAAAGGGATAATATTGGAAGAACCAGGTGATGGATTGGATTGACAGAGAGGAAGGTAGAATGACTCTTAGTTTCTCTCTCCAGGAAAGCTGCATGGATTGTGATGCCATTAATTAAGCCATGGAACATAGGAGGAAAAGGAGATTTAGGGTCTAAAATGATGGTTTCCCTTTTATAAAAATTGAGATTGGGGTGGAGGTGTGTGCTGTAATAAGAACTGTATTTGGTCTTTGTCCCCAATTCCTGGCACAGAGTTCCTAGAATTGGAATTTCCTGAGTGCTAAGAAGGAGTGTCTCTTGTTATTCATAATGACCCCTTTTGATCACACCTGAGTTTATACTAATGAGATGGTTCAGGGTAGAACCCTTAGATAGCCTCAGGATGGGGCTGGTCACCAAAAAGGCCAAGTGATTAGAGCTTGGGAGCTTTTGGCCCCATCCGTAACCTCCTGGGAGGGGAGGGCACCAAGAAATTAAGTACTATAAAAACTCTCGAACAGTAAGATTTGATGAGCTTCCAGATTGGTGAGCACACCAAGGTGCTAGGAGGGCAGTGCACCCAGAGAGGACATGGAAGCTCTACATGCCCACATACCCTGCCCTGTGCAACTCTTCCATCTGCCTGTTCTTGACTTGTCTTTTATAATAAAGAAGTAAATGTAAGTTAAGCATTTCCCTGAGTTCTGTGAGCCATTCAACAAATTATCGAACCTGATGGGGGATGGGGGGGAGTCATGGGAACCCCTGATTTATAGCCACTTGGCCTGGGACTTACAGCTGGCATCTGAAGTGGGGGCAGTCTTGTGGAACTAAGCCCTTAACCTATGAGGTTGGCTCTAACTTTGGGTAGTTAGTGCCAGAATTGAATTGAATTGTTGGATACCCAGTTGGTATCTGGAGAATCAGAGAATTGGTTGTTGGTGTCAGAAAACACCCCAAGGACTTCCCTGGTGGTCCAGTGGTTAAGAGTCCACGCTCCCGACGTAGGGGGCCCGGGTTCGATCCCTGGTCAGGGAGCTAGATCCCGCATGCCGCAACGAAGATCCTGTGTGCTGCAACCAAATAAATAAATATTAAAAGAAAAGAAAAGAAAACACTCCAGAAGGTCAGAGCTGGGAGACAAATTTGGGAAATGTCAGCATATAGGTGATAGTTAAAATCATGAGACTGGATCGAATTTTCCAGTGGAGAGAAAAGTAGAGGACCAAAGAGGGAACCTAGGAATGATGCTATGTTGAGATGAAGGTCAAAGAAAATGCTACAAGGTTGATGGAGAATAAATAGCACAGCAGAAAATAAAACAAAAGCAAAATCAAACAAAATGGTATAGAAACATTAAAAAACAAGGGAAGAAAAATCTCGAGAGATAGTCAACAATATGGACTACCAATAGCAGCATTAAGAGAACTCCTGAAATGCCCTTGCCATTTAGCAATATAGAGATCATTGGTGAACTTTGCCAGAGAAATATTAGTGGAGCAGTGGGAATGGAGGCCAGACTCTAGTGGACTGGGTTAATGGGAAATGCGGAATCAGACACATCATGGATAGACTATGGTTCCGAGAGCCTTGGCTGAGAAGTGAAGGAAACACAGGAAGGTAACTCTAGGAAGTGAAGTCTAAGGAAGGTTTTGGTTTTTTGATCAGAGAGCTTTGTGAGCCTGTACATAAACTAGGAGAAAGAACCAGCAAAGAAGGAAAAGATGAAGATGTGGCACAAAGATGGAATAACTGATAGAACAAGCCCAGGGGTATCAGAAAGTGGGCTTGAACATCAATAAGAGAGAGACCTTGTCTTCTGAAACTGGAGGAATGTATGATGCAGTAGATGCAAGTGTAGGTGATTGTAGGTCAGGTGAAGACGTGCTTGTCTGAATACTTCATTTTTCAATTGTCTCAGCAAGATAGTGATGTGACTCCTTTCATCGAAAGGGATGAGTAGTGTTTGGTTAGGGGCTTGAGAGCATGGAGAGTGTTTGGCATGCAAGTTGAGGGACTAGGAGAGGACAATGTCCAAAGACTGCTGAGGGCCCCGCTGACAGCAAAGGACCAATCCACCATAGGGCTAATTTTTTCCCCTTTGACGTCACTCCGAATCCAGGGATTAGAAGTTTAAAAGGCTAATTTTGAGCTGGTCTTGGGGTGTTTATGCCGAATGGCTATGCAGAAGAACAGGCATGACTGGAAACTGAAGGTGATCAATCACATACATATATATATAAGTCCAGGAAATAAGTCCAGAAGGGATTGATTCGACTAGGAGAACATGGAAATATCAAGGACTGTGGTCTGTGTCTGAGGCCAAAAAGCACATGGTGGGAACCGGAAGGAGAGATTACAGGCTGACAGTGGGAGATTAAAGATGTCACACTGACAGAGGATTTCTGGATGGAGCAATCTGAGCAATGATGAAAGCCAGGCATTGGCGGTGATTTATGTGAAGTGAAAATAAAGGTCCCTGGACTTAATGCCAAGTTGTTGGATGCCATCCTCCTGGACACTGAAGGATCTAGGTGTCAACGTTCTCAAGAAAGGGAACATGATCAGTGTGTAAGAGGATGAAGGCAATAAGGAACATTAAATGCAGCTAGGTCAGTGTAACCCACAGGAGGTTGGACTTTCTGTACGCTGAGTGTAGGTGAAAATTAATTTTATTTTTTAAACTTAAGTGAACTATCAAAGTTAGAGACAAGAGTATTCAATAAGTTGACTGATTATCTAAAATATTTTAAAAATTAACAACAGAAACTAATACAACATTTTAAGTCAACTATACTCGAATAAAAACTTTTTAAAAAATCAGTTACCGGGACTTCCCTAGTGGTCCAGTGGTTAAGAATCTGCCGGCCAATGCAGGGGACACGGGTTCGAGCCCTGGTCCGGGAAGATCCCACGTGCCGCGGAGCAACTAAGCCCGTGTGCCACAACTACTGAGCCTGCGCTCTAGAGCCCACAAGCCACAACTACTGAAGCCCACACGCCCCAAAGCCCGTGCTCCGCAACAAGAGAAGCCACCGCAATGAGAAGCCCGCGCACCGCAACGAAGAGTAGCCTCCACTCGCCACAACTAGAGAAAGCCTGCGTGCAGCAACGAAGACCCAACACAGCCAAGAATAAATAAATTAATTAATTAATTTTAAAAAATCAATTACCTTTCTTACTAATACTAATTTAAAAACTAAACTGTAGGAAAAGACACTGAAAAGCAACAAAAAATAAAAATTCCCAGAAATAGATTTAATAGAACTTAAAGTAAAACAATACAACTACTAAAGGAGACAACTTAAATGGAGAGGTTTACCTTCTTTAAAAGGAAAACTTCTCATTATAAAGATAGCTTCATTCCTTAAATTTATAAGTTCAGTGCAACCAAACAAATTCTCAATGACTCTCTTAAGAAAACGTTACAGAATGATTCTAAAATTCCTCTGAAAGAATAAGCCTGTAAGAATATCCAGCCTAAATCTGAATGATAGAAGATAGACTCATAGCTTGTCATGCTGTATTGTCAAGCTATAGGATTTAAATTTAGCGTAGTAACCCATTAACTCCTGATCTCATGTTCAACAGCTTTCTTTACCTGAATATTTACATCAGTCGTAGTTTTGAAACAAGCTCATTCAAAAACCTATTTAAGATGCATTTCCAAGGTGTATTCAAATGTATGTGTTATGTCTTCTAGATTTTCTTGTGTGCCTCCTGCTTAAAAATTCCCGCTAAACGTTTACTTGAAATCTACTCTAGTTTAAGATATTGTGCGTAATTAGTGTCTCAGAATCTGATGTCATCCCTTTTCCTTTTTCTCTTTTTAAAAGAACTTTTAAACAAATTAACATCTATGATTATAAGAAGCTCGCTGTAGTAACCTTGAAAACCATAGATCAAAGCAAAAAAACATGTACCACATCTTCTTTATCCATTCATCTGTCGATGGACATTTAGGTTGCTTCCATGTCCTGGCTATTGTAAATAGTGCTGCAGTGAACATTGGGGTACATGTGTCCTTTTGAATTATGGTTTATCAGGGTATATGCCCAGTAGTGGGATTGCTGGGTCGTATGGTAGTTCTATTTTTAGTTTTTTAAGGAACCTCCATACTGTTCTCCATAGTGGCTGTATCAATTTACATTCCCACCAAGAGTGCAAGAGGGTTCCCTTTTCTCCACACCCTCTCCAGCATTTATTGTTTGTAGATTTTTTGATGATGGCCATTTTGACTGGTGTGAGGTGATACCTCATTGTACTTTTGATTTGCATTTCTCTAATAATTAGCGATGTTGAGCATCTTTTCATGTGACTCTTGGCCATCTGTATGCCTTCTTTGGTGAAATGTCTATTTAGGTCTTCTGCACATTTTTTAATTGGGTCATTTGTTTTTTTGATATTGAGCTCCAATAGATAGCTAGTGGGAACCTGCTGTATAGCACAGGGAGCTCAGCTCGGTGCTCTGTGATGACCTAGATGGGGTGGGGGGGGTGTGGAAGGAGGGGAGGGAGGTCGAAGAGGGAGGGGATATAGGTATGCATATAGCTGATTCACTTCATTGTGCAGCAGAAACTAACACAACATTGTAAAGCAATTTTACTCCCAATAAAAAAAAAAAAAAGAGAAAACCCACCAATAATTGTGTCTCCCAAATAAAACTTAACATGGTTTGTATTTTGATTTTGGATAGTGCATTTAACTGATTTTGGATAGAAACCTCATTCCTGAAGTAGCATTGCATATTCGTCATTAAGGGGGAGTATTTTTCTAGAAGTACTGGTTTGTGCTGATAAATTTACCACACTCTCCCAGTCCTCATCATACAACTGCTGGGTGAAAGAAACAAAAGTTAATTGACTTGCTTTCCACTTGGCTCAATAATCTTGGCGTGGTTGACACCCGGTTCAGTGGTTCCAAGATTGTAATGGGTATAAGACTTAAAGTGGTCTGAAGTTGGGCTAATAATGTGCATTTTTACAAGGCCCCTCCCCCAACCCCAGGTGGTTCTGAAATAGAAGGTCCTTAGGTCCCACTTTGAGAACCACTAATTTGTGGCATTCACAGACTGATCTTACCAGAAACTGTATGGCTCAAACTGTACGCCTAAAATGACACGTCCTGGAGGTGAGAAAAGTTCTTCAGCCTGATTTGTATTCTCAGTCCTGGTTTTGGTACGTGTTGTTTCAGCCTGTGTATTTGTGTCCTGAGCCAGGGTGCTGTCAGTTAAAAGAAAACAGGGTCCAGGCAAAACCTTGAGGGCACAGAGTCCTCCCACATCCTCTTTCACATTTCTCTTCCCTTCAGTCTCCAAAGACATCTTTACCCAGTCACCTACTGCTGTCCCAGTGGTGGTATTGACACAGTGATGACTTTCCCGCACAGTAACCTTGCTGTCTCCCCTCCGTAAAACCGGCTTTCTCTCGGCTGTGATGGAAAGATGCCATTAGTTACTGCATGTATCGGTGTGGTTACATGCATAAAAGTAAAAGCTAGAGATGCCTTCCAACATCTTCCCCCTCCTCAATCCTGGCTTATATGGGGCACACGGGGTGGTTGTAAGGGGATTCAGGGACACTACAAAAGGGGGGACCCTCCCCGTGATCTCGCACTATTGAGCAAACCATACTACGCAGATAGCTGCCTTAAAGACAAACTGTCTTTCCAGCTTTGAAAAGATGTTTCCTCAGTGTCTTTTCTAAGGTAACCTGCTTGTTTGGTACCTGAAGCCATTCAAGGAGAGGGTAGGAATCATTGTTCCATAAGAGCTGTTTTTCCTGAACAAAACGCTATAGGTTTTTGTTCTAAGAATTGGCAAGAACCTCTTGTAAAGATAGGGAGGCAGGTACCATTTGTGGTGTATATTTATGATTGACAAATTCTGAGAATCTAATACTTTTGAGAGCACTGATCTTTGCACCTAGAACTCCAGACTTTGTTTCAAACCCACATACTGCTTGCTTTTTAGATGGGTACAGAATTGACACTCTTCTTTGCCCAGGAGATGTGACCTAACCCTGAAAATTCTCAAAGGCAAACGAGCACGTCTGTGGGAAAGCCCAGACAGTCTCGGGTGCTGGCACAGCCTGAGGCTTCGCTGACACCTAGTATTGATGGGCCAGAGGAAATGGGCAGTTTCCCTATCACATCACCACCTGTGTCTGCTCTGCTCAGGTTTCTCTCAAGACTGTCCTTTGGATGTGAGCCAGGGGAGGTTGCAGAGGAGCATTGCTGCATGAGACGCAGGCAGGATACAGGTGTGGCTCCATCATCCCACCTAGAGTTATGGTAGCTCATCCAGTTGGATATGCTCTGCTCATAATTACAACTAGCTTCATGTTGACCCACGTAATTACGAATCTGTTTTCCTTCACCCCCAAGAAAACCTAATCTGGCCCAGGTATCGAGATTAGGGAATGTCATGTCTGTTTCTGCCTCTCCCCAGGGTAGCCAGGGCAGCTAGGCTCCCAAGAGAAAAGGCACCCCCAGCAAGTGGAGATACCAAAGTGGGTACCTTCTATTGCCAAGCTGGCGACAGCCATGTGGACTCATACAGGGAGTGTGAACTCTCCCAAATCCCATATTGGATGCTCAAATATTCAGCTCTGTTTCAGAGATGATTTAGTCCACTGCAGTCCTAAATACTGAACAGCAGGAAAAATAATTTCCCCTCTACCCTTCTGAGTTCTTAGCTGAGACCCCTGTAATTAATACAAGACAGATTAACAAGAGAAAAGCAAACAGAAGTTTATTAACATGTATATCTCATGTATACATGGGAGATTCCCCGGGGGAAAATGCGTAACTCCAGGTGGCTATAGAATTTAGGATTAAATACCATCCTAATAAAGAAAGAGGAGAGAAGATATAGGCCTCTCAGGGGAGAGTAAATGATTTTTAGGAAAGATGAAGGGCACATAGAATAAAGGGGAGGTATGATAGTTTTGACAGTTTGTGTCTAGGTATGGTTTGAGGTCCTAGTCTCCTCTCTGTGATAAGAGTCAGTCCTCCCTGGTTGATGAAACTTGGGGAGGGGATTTATGACAACTGAGTTCCTTCAGGAGGATCTGTCTTTAGGCAGATATGGGACATTCAGAGAAAGCCTCTCCCTGCATTTGCTGTTCTCCAAGTGCCTACAGCTCAAAATCAGTATACCAAGTTGGCATCTCTTAGAATTGCCCCACTATTCTTCAATAATAATTTGTAATGCTAAAACCTTCCGCAAAGAACAGCTAGATTTCACATGTTTTTTAGTTAATTATAATTGCTAATCCTTTTTGAGTTTGTTACTGGTATTGTGCTTATCTTTTTTTAAAAAGTCCTCACCTTTTAGAGCTACATATTGCAGTAATTACAGATGTGAAGGTAATGGGATTTGTTTTAAAGTAAATATGGGGTGGGAGGAGTGTGCAGAGATACATGTGAAACAGGATGGGCCATGAGTAGATAATCATTCTTCTGCCTACTCTATGTCATAACATTTTCATAGTAGGTGGTTGGAAATTTTTGTGATCATTTATGAAAGTAAGTAGCTACCTTTGATTACTCAACTATGATGTGAATTAAGTATTAATCACAAGGCGTAGACAGTCTGAGTTTTTCTGATGAAATATATGCCTGATCGTCAAACATTGCCACTATTCCTCTTGTCAAAGCCACCTAGCTTCATTGGTCAAATAGAAAATGCATACATTTTTCTAAGCTCCTTTAACCCCAGTTTTTTTAATGAAAAAAAAAATGTGTTTTCTAAAATCAAGTTTGATGTGACAGAGAGCAGCTCTGTGCAGTGCAGCTCTGTAACACATGCTGTGAGAGCGAGGACCTGGTGTGGAGGAGAGAAAGCCAGGCTCTTACTAAGACACTGAAATATGATAAATATCCCTGATGAAGACGCCACTCCCAGAAACCGTGCATTGGGCTACTCTTAGAAAGCCACAGGTCATGGAATTGATTCTTCTCCTGGAGGCTTATCCAGTTCAGAGGCATAAAATGAAGAAAAGCAATACTGTTTTCTTCCTGTTTCTTGGAATCTGCAATAACCAAGCGTTGCCCTTTAAACTCTTATAGTAAAGCCAGCTAAGGTGCAATGGCCCCTCCCAGCAATAATGACGGCTCATTTGGCCTTCCTAAGGCGGACTCCATTACCTTTCACCCCGTTTAGTGAGTGAAATGGTGATGCTTCCTCAGTGGAAGTGTTTCTTCTTTGCCCCCAACATTTGCAGGATCAGTTTGTCAGATCTTTGTCTGGCAGGATTGGAAGGGCAGGCCATTTGCCTCACTGAAACTGCCCCTGACTAGTTTAAGTTTGCCAAAACATGACCCAACCCCCAGCAGAAAACTTCTCTGGCCTTTCCCATGCCAGTCTTCCTGAGTCCAGGAATTCACAGTGAAGTACATCCCTTCCTGTTGCTATTTATAAGGTCTGGTGTAGTCAAAAAGGACTCTGGGCTAGAAATCGGAATGCCTGGCCTCTGGTTCTGGTAGAAGGAACATGAAATACTTAAGGGAAGTGAGTAGAGCACCTCCTCCTCCTCCCAACACCCCATACAGAGATAAGATCTGGACCCTGCCCTCCAGGGCTTATGCTCTAAGGAGAGTAAAGATGAGCAAATAGTAGCCCATTCATAATTCTTAAACAAACCCCATATTAAAGCATACAGTTTCCATGGCAGTCATACCTTTGAGGGTACTGGGGAGAAACATTAGATAAAGGAGGGTCAGTCCTCAGGGCACAAAGAGGGTTGGAGAAGGCTTCCTATAGGAGAAGGCCCCAGCCAGAGCTAAATCCTGGAAGATGACCAGTGCTTGCCAAGGTCACAAGAGAGGGCTCAGGCAGCCCAAGCACAGGGCTGGGCAAAACATGGCAAGAGGTTAAATGCCAGTGAGAAGGTTCCAGATTGCAGAGAGCACCAAATTCAGCTTTATCCTGTAGGTAATGGAGAACCAAAAGGGTTTTAAATGGGGTGGGGTTGGGGAGATGATGTGAATATCATATCATATTTGGGCTTTTCAAAGATCACAGGGCAAAGTGATCTTCCATATAGATGGAAGGAGGTGTGAGATGGACAGAGGAAGTGTTGCACATCATTCAAATGAGGTGGGGAGGTTTAGGGGTCCAGGCAGGAGACATTGAGGACGGTAACTAACGCAACAGAACTGCGAAAGAGCAGGAGGGGGCGTAACTGGAAAAATGTTAAGGAGGTAGAAATCCACAGGTCTTGGTGTCTGACTAGGTTTGGTAGGCGACAGATAGTCAAAGTATGAGAGCAGTTAGCTTATTATTCTTTGGTCGCTCAAAGCTCTCATCTTAGTTTCCTTATTTATGAAATATGGATAACACCTGTCTTACATACCTGCCTCATAAGGTTGGCATGAGGGCTAGTATGGTATCGTGGTATGGGTGTGAATGCTCTTTGAGAACAGCAATGCAAGTGTAAAGTCATCTAGAAAATCCAATAGGAAGGAGTGGCAAGGAAGAGAGAAGGGGCCAAGAATAGATGTTTTCCAAAGATATATATATATATTTTTTAGCACAGGTAGAGAAAATGCATATTTGTAGTGGGAGAAATAAAGGACAGGAAATAAGGATATCAGATGTAAGATTTATTAGACTTACTGCTTATTTCCTTGAAGGAGGTACCAATTATCATGTATAAATTACATTAATTATAATTCTTCTACCTGTGAAAGTTAGCTGTCATTAAAATACTAGGATAAACATTTCTTTTCAATAGAGTTCTTAGTTCTACAATTATTCCATATTTTGATATATATAATATCAATTATATATAATGATATTATATCATGTATGATTTTTATATTTTATGATATAAATAATATTCTGATATGTGATATTGATATCATATATGATATATTATATAATTATGGAATTAATTCCATATTGAAATAACTAAAAATGTACTCTTATTTTCTGCCATAGGGTAGCATGAACTGTTCTTTACTTAAGTGTATCTAGTTTGGAAGTGTTTTGGTTAAACCAAAGCCTTTTACAGAAAATTTTTCTCTAACGTAGAGTTATCCCATTTTTAAAAAGTGATAGTGTCTCTCTTCTTTAGAAATTGAGTGCCATTAATTTTTCATTAGAAAGGAAATCCTGAGTTTCAATAATATTACTCTTAGCATTCAAGCAAAGAGAATTTTCACGTGTGCTAATAACATCCATGAGATTTCATGTGCATTTTGATCACTGGGGATGATGTGGCATAAGGTGTGAAGCTGACCTCTGGGAAATTCCTACACGGCACATCCTGAGCTGTCCTCATACACATGCAATTCTGAGCCGTGAGATCAGAGCACAGGAGAGTCAGGAAATGGTACTGCCGAGTTTGTGTGGGGAAAACAAAGGAGGCACGGGTTTCTGGATGGCTCCCTGGTGCTATTCTGGACTCTTGTGGAAACTTTTAACTCTGCTGCAGTGCCTACGTACCTCGGTCTTTCGGCTGTCTGGCATTTGATCTTTTTTTTCCCCCCACATGGAACACAAAGACAGAGTTCCAGGAAATGAAAGGTATAGAGGAAAGAAAGCACTTAAGTCATCACAGATGGCAGCCAGGGTGGTGGGAGACAGCTCATATCTCCAGTGCTTCAAGTCCAAAGGCCTCCTGCAACAGCTAAGGGCCAAAGTAGCGCAACTCGTCTCCACGGGGACCAGGGCTCCTCAAAACAGAAGCAAACATTTCTCTCTTCCCAAGTCGGCTTCTGATGGCCTTGGGTATTTTTATTGTTTTCTTTAACCTTAAACATTACTGTGCTATTAATAGGTAAAATATTCCCTTCTGGCTAAATACACGTATTTCTGGCATGATACATTCTGTCTCTCTCTCCAAGTAAAAGTTATTATCGTAGGTATGGTAACAAGAGAAAGGAAGTCTAACTCGAGAGGAATTTCTATGAAGCTAAAGGACTGTTCTGTCCATGAAGTTTACTAGGACTGTCTCCCTTTGGGGTGTCTCTCCCTCCTCCCTTTTCCTTTTGCTGGAAAAGGAAAAGGAAAAGGGTCCTCATTCCTTCTTTTTCCTGGAAGAGTACCTCTAAGTTGGGTCCCCCTGACATGACTCTCTTCCAGTACCCCCCTATCAGAAAATACACAACGGACTTCTCTGGTGGCGGAGTGGTTAAGAATCCGCCTGCCAATGCAGGGGATATGGGTTCGAGCCCTGGTCTGGGAAGATCCCACATGCCACGGAGCAACTAAGCCCGTGCGCCACAACTACTGAGCCTGTGCTCTACAGCCCGCGAGCCACAACTACTGAAGCCTTCGTGCCACAACTGCTGAAGTCCACGCGCCTATAGCCTGTGCTCTGCAACAAGAGAAGCCACCGCAGTGAGAAGCCCACGCACCGCAACAAAGAGTAGCCCCCGCTCGCCACAGCTAGAGAAAGCCTGCGTGCAGCAAAGACAACCCAATGCAGCCAAAAATTTTTAAATGTAAATAAATAAATTTATAAAGAAAAAAAGAAAATACACAACAATTTTCTCAGGAGTAGCATTTTCATAAAGCTGAGCCTCATTTCAGGAGACCATGGCAGGGCTCTGTTAATCTCTTACAAACTCAGAGCTTCTCTGCTCAGCTGCACCCTCATCCCTCCAGCTGTAAGGACAGCACCTCAGACACTCAGGTCCTTATAGTCCTACTCACCTCCCAGGTTCTTATACTACAAATACTTTCTTATTGGCATTCCTGATATACAAGTTACTTGTTCTTTTTTTTCTCCTTCTTTGCATACTGTAAAGTTTTTAATGACTTTTGCCTGAAATCCTCATCCTCCCAATTTTGTGCTATTCTTGATCCTCTGTTCCTTTAAAATGGGGTTCCAAATTGATCATTTCTGTGATGGATCCCACTTACTTCTGAAAAACCCAAAATTAGAGGTCCTAACTTTTTTTTTAAATTATTTTATTTATTTATTTTTGGCTGCGTTGGGTCTTTGTTGCTGCACACAGGCTTTCTCTAGTTGCGGCGCGTGGGCTTCTCATTGCGGTGGCTTCTCTTGTTGCGGAGCACGGGCTCTAGGTGCATGGGCTTCAGTAGTTGTGGCCCACGGACTCAGTAGTTGTGGCTCGCGGGCTCTAGAGCACAGGCTCGGTAGTTGTGGCGCACAGGCTTAGTTGCCCCGCGGCATGTGGGATCTTCCCGGACCAGGGCTCGAACCCGTGTCCCCTGCATCGGCAGGTGGATTCTCAACCACTGCGCCACCAGGGAAGCCCCTAACATTTTTTTTATTCTGGGTTTTAATGGGGTTGTTTTGACAGTGGGTTTTGTTTTTTATGTGTGTGCTTAATCTACAGTACCTGAGGTACCGTTCAGTCTTCTTTGATGTTTATGATATTTTGAATATTTACCATAATAGCTGATGATCTGTTAATATTGTACTTCCTCTTAAAAAACTTTTTTCCTGGATTTCATGCCCCAGACTTTTGCATTCTTATCTTTCTGTTTTGGTAAGTTTCTCATTACACTTTATTTTTAAAATATTTATTTATTTATTTAGGCTGCACCAGGTCTTAGTTGCGACATGCATGTGGGATCTAGTTCCCCAATCAGGGATTGAACCCAGGCCCCCTGCATCGGGAGTGCAGAGTCTTACCCACTGGACCACCAGAGAAGTCCCTCATTACACTTTTAAAATCTAGGTCTTTCCCAAACACTTCCTTTTGGCCAAAAGTCTTAATTAAATAGATCTCCTCTAACATATCTTAGGTATATGAAAGGCGGCTTATTCTGACATTCAGCAGTTGCTGGTGGAAGAACACCTTCAAAAAAGGTGTAGAGATAGAAATACAAAAAATATTTAAAGGCCTTGCCCCTGAGAAAATTACTAGCTTGAAGGAGATATATACTTTTAGAAACTTTGTTCGTACTGAGCAATGCATTATACAAAATCCTATTTACATGCTGAGGGTGTAAATAACAACACGGAACTATCAGTAGCATCAATCTACCTTTCCTGGAAATTGGAAAAGTCAATTGCTGTCTCCTTGATGCATTTTCTTGTCATTTTCCTTTGTTGTTTTCCAATTGTGCTTGGCCTCAAAATACCACTACTGAGAAGTTATTTAGTTTGATTATGATTTTGCTTACGACTGTTGTTTCTTCCAGCAATGAAGACAGTCTATTCAAGTTTCCATATAGTTTCAAATTATTACTCACCTAACTAATGGTCAGTTTGAAAGATAAGTATGCACACAATGCTGATTCAGTGAAAGGGAAAGTGGAAAGACAACCTTTCCCCCCCTCTTCTACCTTCAGCATGGCCCTCTTCCAATAGGACTTGTAAATCACACTTGGGAAGGAGTTTACTACATAGGTCTTGAGATAAAATTTTAGCCCAAGCCCTTTCTCAAATGCTGATTATTGTTCCGAACCCCGTATATACTCAAAGTTGTCCAGTCAACAAGTATTAATTGCATAATTTCTTATATCCAGACATTGGAAGTAAAGAGATGGGTGCTGGTATCAAGAGGGTGTATAACTGGACATGTCCTGGGCATGGAACAATGGATAGTTGTGGGTAGTTAAGAAGGCACAGAGAGGATAGTCCAGGCTAGAGGAGCCAAGAGCCACGCACAGAGGGAGGATGAAACACGATGTAAGCGAGGCTGTGGTGAGAAGACCAACATGGCTGGAATGGAGAACTCTTTTTAGAAAGTAGAGGGAGACTGCAAAACTCTGGAGGGTCTTGACTCATAACCAGATACCTCACTGTGATGCTCAATAGAAAGCCTTTGTTGGTTCTGGAGCAGGGGCATGACATAATGGAGGCAGTGTCTTAAGAGGATGAATGGGGCATTGATTGTCCCAGAAGACTTGGAGAGGGAGACCCTGGAGACCACTGCTGAATGTTCCCGATGTTGAGGGGACACGTCTGCAGCTGCAGCTGTTCTCTACTGTTGACTTCATCTTAAAGCAG